>NW_007735160.1:53793-66158 GCF_000696425.1 Galeopterus variegatus | reverse complement strand
TCACATAATTTAGAAATCAAGTTATGTGATACTAGTGGAAGCAATCAGTTTATTTAGTCTTACAGCTGAGTCTTTTTAGCTATTCTATTTGATTATAAAGCCATCTTTTTTTTTTTTTAGGACTCTTAAGCTTGTTTATGGAAAGTAGTGACAAAACAAATGCATTAAAGAAGAGAAAATATAATGATATAGACAGGTGTTTTCTTTCATGCTCAATCAAAAGGATTTTATTTTCAGTGCAAAGTCTATGATGCTTCATGAGATCAGGGATGTAATTTTTTTCTTTCTTCATGCCTGGTAGCTGGAGCATCGCCTTGCACATGGTAGACATTGAATAACTATTTGTGGGATGAATGAATGAATTAGTGAATTAGTGAATGAATGAAATCGATTTTTGTCTTGTGCGTATGTCTGCCAAGCACATAACAGGGTAGAGTTAAAAGACATTATCCTTAATGACAAGCAATTACAAAATGGTTGGGCAAACAGCATAATGAATAGCATCTGTGAATTACATATAGAAGTAACGATGTAGTATCACCAGATGAGAAATTATTATTTGTCAAACAAGCGGTGTAGACCATGAATATCTGGAGAGGTATAATCACTGTGAGCTACAGAGATCTAGGCTCCCTACATACAGATCTACATCTGGAATCTAAAAGGATATTGATTCTTTTAGCCTGAAATTCTCTTTTCTGGTCCTTGCAGATGTGGTATACGTTGTCTTCTTTCTTCCATTCAATTTTTTCACAATGTGGCAGTTTGGTCACTTATCACTTGACGACTCCCATCCCCTGACTGACAACAGCTCCATGGAGCAACTGGTCCCATGTCACAGGTGCCCAAGGATCAACCAGAATGGAACCAAGAAAACTTTGTTCTTAGATTTACATGTTTAAGTGGATTTGGCATATTTTCCTTCTGTTTTTTCAATGTCATTTCCCCAATATTCTTAAAATCTTTCAAACGTTGAAAATTACCTAAGAGTGTAATAGTTGTCTAACACTAGATTTACATGTTTAAGTGGATTTGGCATATTTTCCTTCTGTTTTTTCAATGTCATTTCTCCAATATTCTTAAAATCTTTCAAACGTTGAAAATTACCTAAGAGTGTAATAGTTGTCTAACAAATACATACAAAAGTATTTCAAAACGTTTGTGAACAGATTTGTCTTATCTTTTAATTCTATTTTTCCATGAACTTTTAAAAGTATCCTTGCACTGTGTCCTGACTTTCTTACGGATCTTGAATAATCAAAATTATTTTATTGCCATCAAAATAATTGGGGAAAGGTATACTGATCTGGTGCATTAGAAAGAGTGAAGCAGAAGAAATTAAGGAGACATGATACGAAATGTAACATGGCCATCTGTGTTAAATCCTGGAACAGAAAAGTAACATCAGTGGAAAAACTGGTGAAATCCAAATGAGGTTTGAAGTGAGTCAATAGAAATAGTTAGTAGTAATGTATGCAAGTTAATTTCTTAGTTGTGACAAACATACACCAGCATTGAAAGAAGTTAAAATAAGTGAAAACTGGATAATATGCATACAGGAACTCTCTGTGTTATCCTTGCAATTCTTCTGTAAATATAAAACTATTCAAAAAATAAAATGCCTATTAAAGATTCGATATAAAACCTAAAAAACAACCATATTTTTCAATCAGCGTACTGAAGTGATTTTTCAATCATCTTATTGTTACTTGTAAAATTTTACTGTTTTACTTACTGTGTTTTGTTTACTGTGTGTTCTGCAAGTGCTCAAGAAATATTTGTCGAGTTGTCAAATTACCGAGCATCCGCAAGTAATTTTCTTTAGTTTTCCAGTTTAAAAAAAAAGTGTATTCTCCACTCTAGCCACCAGATGGAAGTATCAGCACACCAGTTAAAATTAGTTCTTCATTGAGAGGTAAAAACTATTTGAAAACAAATGATATTGGAAAGATGTTGAGATATGATGTTATTATGTATCTAGTAAGAAGAACTACTATCTTACTATTGTGATGAAGATCAAGACGATATGAATTGGCTGTGAACAGGACTCCAGGATACTGAGATAACCAGAAATAATGTGGAAAAAATTTCAGCCATTTATTTAAACATTTCCAGACATGCATATAAGTGCAATTGAACAGATAAAACATCTGGAGAATTAACAGACATCTATCTTTCCCCAGACATGAATGTAGCATGCAATGTCTGAAGCTATCAAGGCATGGAAAGCTAAACTGATCAGCACGATGCTGTCAGTGCTTCAGTATGGGTGACATTCTAAGTGCAGGTGAAGCATTTAGACTGAATGCTATCACGTAAAAACCCAATCTGCATTTTTCCTGCTACCCTCTTGATGATGCTTTCTACCATTCAGAAAATAAAAGCACGTTCTAGTGCCAGCTAATGCAAAGTATTACTAGGAAGGCAAATTGTAAAAAGCAAAAGAGGAATTAGAATGTATTCCTATCAAAAACCGGCTTGTTTTGAAGTTTCCAATTCATCAATTTTATCCATTAGTTTGAATGACTGGGCATGTGTCATGTCTTGGATACTATACTAGTCTAATTTTCTGTTCTCTATATAAATTCTCACAATAACAATTGAACAGGTATAAGAAAAAAAAAAACTTTTTTTTCCAGAGAGATTATATTATGCACAACTTAACAGAAAGTGAAATCTAGTGATTCGTTCATAGTTTGACAAATTACTTATTGTCTCAACTGCCAGTACCACCTTTTTTGAGATAATGATGCTAGTAAAACAAATAATGATCTGCCTTTATCCATTTTCTGAGTTCTGCACATTTCTAGATAAGTTTCCCGTGTAAAGTGCATCTTTGCCTGCTTTTTAGGTAAAAAGATTTTAGAGTTCTGGGAAATGATTCCTATCTCAATGATAGGAAAACTTTATAGACCAGGAAAGGAATAATTATACTTACTCTTAAATAGAGAAGATCTACCATCAATATTTTAGAAAGTACCATCCTAAAACTGAAACTTTTACTGCTCAAAGATTATTATAACATGCAACACTACCTATTTCTAAGAACAAGGTCTACTTGTTTTTACTTACTTGCACACATATTCTCTGGAGTCAAACTTTAGACAAAGTTTGAATACTGTTTTCCATGTTGATAGGTGACCACATAGCGGGGTGATGATACGAATCCCAAAAATATTCGTTCAATTTCCCCATCAATGTTCAACTACAGCATTCCTCTTCATAATCAATTTTTTTTTCTGACATCCATACCCACATATCTAATCCTCATTATTTGGAGCAAAAATTCCAATAATTGGTATTTCAAGGGCTCACACTTAATAGATCAAGACCTTTAGTGCTTTCAGGCTTCAGTGTGTAGTTAGACACCTTTTTACCAGGAATGCAGGTCATCATGAATCAATGCTTCTTGCTCAAGGGACATGGCCTTTGCTTACCAGTTTCCCAATAATAATGAACATACACAGTTTTTAACACATCTTTGTCAGGCTTTGGACAATTATAAGACAGGACTTTTGGTCAAAGGCAACCTGGACTATGACTTGTAGACACTTGTGATTCAGAAAGATCAGGTAATCAATTCTCCAGAAAAACTCTGCCATGCGGAATTTTGCAGGCAGCAGGCAGTGCTGTGTACATCTATGGAGACACCACTGGAGCAGGAGAGAAGAAGCACAACCCTACTCAGCTGTTCAGCAGTGAGATGCTGGGAATGTGACTAGAGACAGAGCAATGGTGTGATTCCTCTGCATAACCCATATTTTTCTCCTGTGTGTTATCTAATACATGTTTCACATATAAAGGAGGCAAGGTTAAATCTAGGTTGGTGTTTTTGTTGTTACTTTTCTATTTTTGTTCTGTTTTTCTTTTTAAAACAGAAATAATTAGTTACTTGATATTCTACTTAAAGGAATGTATGTCACATATATGAGAAAATGGTGTTTTATTCTGTAGTTTATATTTAGAAATATGTCAAGTTTTAGGATAGGCAAAATACTCCAATAAATTAAAAAAAAATAGTTTTCAGCTAGTAGTTTTGATGCTATGTCCTTGGAATTGCAGAGTCCCCACACAAAATTATAATTTTTTTTAAAAAAGAAAAAAATGGGTAAGGAAATTGCATTGCCTTATGTTTTATTAAAAACCATTGCTTGATTGACTTCTTTCCAGTTATGTATATATGCTATTAAAACAAAACAAACAACAAAAACTGATGGGTTTCTGGGACAACAGCANAGAAAATGGTGTTTTATTCTGTAGTTTATATTTAGAAATATGTCAAGTTTTAGGATAGGCAAAATACTCCAATAAATAAAAAAAAAATAGTTTTCAGCTAGTAGTTTTGATGCTATGTCCTTGGAATTGCAGAGTCCCCACACAAAATTATAATTTTTTTTAAAAAAGAAAAAAATGGGTAAGGAAATTGCATTGCCTTATGTTTTATTAAAAACCATTGCTTGATTGACTTCTTTCCAGTTACGTATATATGCTATTAAAACAAAACAAACAACAAAAACTGATGGGTTTCTGGGACAACAGCAACAATAATATTCACCAAAATACTAACGCATTTCTAAAAAAGCCAGAGAGTAGCTTATTATTTTAACTAACTACCAGATCAGTCAGGTCACTATTCTCTTCTATAATGTTTGTCTCATTATTATTTATTGAGTTTTAAGTGCAGCGCCCTGTACTTAATCATTGTCTGAGATTCTTCGAGAATCTGCTTTTCTACTTGATTTATTGTCTTAGACAGAAAATAATTTTTTAGAAAAGAAATAATCTGAACTGTCTTAAAGCTAACTAATTGGAGACATCTAAACCCGAAGTTTCTGTTCTGGAAGGGTATGTGTTTGGGGTGTTGCTGTAAAGCACTGACCATTTCTCTGCTGGGACATAGCTTATACGTGATGGAGAAGGAATAAGCAAAGGGGAGATGATGAATGTGTGCCTATCGCTGCAGAAATCCCTTTCTAAAGGAATAACACTAACAAAAACAAAGACAAGTTGAAAATGCAGTGGACCTCACCCTCGGCCCAGGTGAGCGTACAGACTTTGCATGTCCCCTGGCCATGCATAAAGAAGGCTGAGCCATCCTGAATTCACAGCCAGGGTGGTCGTTCTGTGTGCAGAACTTAAAGCAAACAAGGGCAAGCTCTAGCCAGATGTGGGGGCTTTCGGGTTCACTGACGGTTCCTGGGGTACTTGGAGTCAAAGCAGCTCATGCACGTTCCTGCTTTCCACCAGGAAATGTGGAGACATGGAAGCCAGAGGAATCTGATCAGCCCCAGACCCCAGGTTGGCCTTTTTATGCCCCAAAAGACACTATGTTCACTCTTTCTCCAAGAATCATAGGAAATGCAAAGTCCTTTGAAATATCAGCAAGTGTTCTGCATCAAATTGCTCCAGCAAATCTGATAAACCAACTTTATGGCCCGAGATCCAGTAATGCATTCCCTAAGAGATTATATCTGTGCCCTAATCTGTGCAAGGATTTCTAGAGATGTGTCATCAGCCCTTTCTAATATATAGGCTGAGTTTTTGTTATGACATCTTTGCAAAAATAGAAAATTATTTTTTTTCAGAGGTGTTGAGTTTTACGTAATCTCCCTCTTCTTTACAACTTTATGGCCCGAGATCCAGTAATGCATTCCCTAAGAGATTATATCTGTGCCCTAATCTATGCAAGGATTTCTAGAGATGTGTCATCAGCCCTTTCTAATATATAGGCTGAGTTTTTGTTATGACATCTTTGCAAAAATAGATAATTATTTTTTTTCAGAGGTGTTGAGTTTTACGTAATCTCCCTCTTCTTTACTTTCCTAATTTCAAAAATAATCGCTTAGTTTGTTCTACTGATTTCTGACATTTTCTTCTCTTATATTGACTTTCTTTCTCATGAGCCTCAAATCTCATCTGATAAATGAAAACCAACAATTTAAAAGAGCATATTTATTAACACAGTTTTCATAATGTTAAAAGTATCTTGCGAATGGATTGACATATTAAGATTTAATTCCCTTGCATATGAATTTAGGGAGGACATGAAAATCCATTCTTTTATTTTCAGGTGATTTACCTTAACCTTTGTGTGTTCAGTGCTTAGGGTAGAGGGAGCCATTTGTCTAGTCTTCCATTTTTGTTCTTTGGTTTTCAATTTGGCTGAGTAATTTCATCTCTAGGTCCTCATTTCTAAAATTACATTCTAGGTTGGGTGAAATAAAAACATTCAATTATTAATAATGGATTCACTTAATGATTAAAAGTGGATTGATTTTTCCAAATAGTTCACTTTTCAAGTGGGCTTTGAACTTTGGGCACTGAAAACTTTACTGATGTTCTTTAGGTACTGGTCAAAATGGAGCCAAATTCATTTCAATCCATTGAAAGTCTGTTTACTAAAGTCACTAAATCACCCTGTTTCTGACCTCAGCACGAGGTTCAAACCCTTTTTCACAGCCATTAACTTTTTCAGCAATGTACCAAGCAGATGTGTGTCCTGTGGCTTAATCTTTTCCATATTATTTGATACAGAAGGCCTCCACCTGATGTCGGCTCTGCTACAGCATGAAAACCTCATTCATCAGTCTGATTTGCCCATTTCGTTTAGATACGATGAATTCAGAATAATTTTTTTTTTTACGGAGGGAAAGTCATAAGTTTTGCTCAATAATTAAAATAAGAGATGCAGGGATAAGTATGGGGCATCTCTAGCATTATCCTTCTGATTAAGTCCTGTCCACATCCCCCTATCCTGTTATTTCTTCATACACTTGCTAAATTCACATATTTGAGTCACAGATTGTCGATGGTCTCAATAAACTTTAACTAGCACCTATCTTTGCCATTCTCAATCATTTTTCAAATGAAACAGTGTCAAGGGCTATGTTTGCATACACAACTGAGAGAAAGAGAAGTAAAGCAATAAACTAGGAAACTGGAGACCTAAGCCTATTTATTTATTTTTGCCTATGACAGGTGAGGACAAATTACATTTCATTGTTTTCAGTAAAACTGGCAATAATTATTTCACCATTTAGAAAGTCATACAGAAGGCTGACATTTTTATTGCTTATTGCCAGAACTTAAGTGCTAAGATATTTTATATACATTGTCTGATTTGATTCTTTCAAACACTTATGAAATGCAAGAATTATTATTCTGTTTACCAGATGAGGAAATGGAGAAACAGATGTTTTAGAAAAATACATTAGCCTCCTTTTCTATTCTATTAGGCCACTCATTTCTCAGTCTTTGTGCTGATATATCTGATAATAGGAAATTCAGAAGACCTAGAGTATTTATTTTGCATGGGGGGGGGGGCAATTTACCGTTACTTTGATTCTTTTAGTTCTAGGACAATTTCTTCCAGAATCTGGATGGTTCATTATTCCCATAGAAAGGATTGCCACTGTCAAAATTCACAGAATAAATGGTTCTTCTTTCTTACTTCAGATTCGTAATAGGTGGTGAAGTATGCGTGAGGATGACGTTTGAAATCCTATTGGCTCTACTGTTCCTTAGATAAAACATAATTGTTACTGATTCTCAACTGATCATTCAAAAATTAACCTCCTTCCAATTTATTCTCTTTCTAATTGGAGGTTCCAGCTGCCATGGGATCGAGTTTTCCTGTTGTTTACTTGTCTCTAAACTCTCTGTAAAAGATTTTATTTCTCTAGGCAACCAGCTGGTTTTTTCACATAGATAAGGTCAATTAATTTGACCTTCGGTTCAATATGAAATGCATAATAAAAGCTGGTGCCCCAAGGACCGGATGTGGCCTTTCCAAAAAAGCAACTCGCCAGGACAGGGAACAATAATTTATTACCTCATAAACCCCAGTTGAAATGCTTGTCGCCCAGCATAGCAATGACAAGGAGGCTGTGTGTCTTTATTTATTTATTTGTTTGTTTGTTTATTTATTTATTTTTATTCTATGCTGTCGAGAGAGAGACAGGAAAAAGAACCAAGCACCTGCCCCATTCAGGGATGGGAAGTGGCACAGGCAAAAAGAGGGCTGTTGTTTCTTTAAAGTTCCACTCACACTACTTGGATTTGTGTTTTATGGCAGCTTGTCTTCCATTAGACAAAAATTCTTAAATATAGGCTCAGGAGGGTTTATTCCTGACTTTCGACTGTAAGATTTTGTTCTTAAATTGTGTTTCATATCTTGAGTTATGCACGACCAGCAAACTCATGGTGAATCAATTTGAAACAGAAAATCAAAATTGCTATTTATAATTAACATCGAAACAACTACAATTCATAATGGATCTCTTTGTGGATCTGTGATAATATGTCTATGAATCAAATTGTAGCCAATTTATGAGAATGTGAACTTTTATATTTTAGTTTTCACTGAATCCTGTGTCAACATCATCAATGCCACTAACATCCTTCATATGTAGTATGATTAACGGTGTGTACGTCCTTCACCTGAATGTTTTGTAGTTGGCATTCACGACTAGTTCTATTTTCTATTTTAAGCAACCTGGATGAACCCCCTTTATCAAAATCTATGATCATGTTCCCAATTATGTCTTAGAAGTGGGCCATCAGAATGAGAACATATACATACTTTTATGACTACCAATAAATATTTTCTCAGTATAATTTACCATTTCTAGCCACCATAGATTTCAGAGTCCCTTATTCTAGTTGTTCTTTTGAAAGAGGCCCTTTTGTACACTTTGAATTGTGGATAAAATATACTCAAGAAAACTTTTGATCCTCAAAAGGTGGATGCATTCTTAAAACAAATCTTTTCTCAGCTCTGCAAATGCACTTAGTTGAGAGATTTTCACAGATAATGAGATGCAATTTTGGAAACCCACTGGGAATTTTGGGTAAAGGACAATTTCTGAGTAATAGTGTAATAGGATGACTAATAGTGTAATAAAGTAATAGGATGCCACAGTGTGGATGTAGAGGTTCCAGAGCCTCTCAGGTGGAAGAGAAAAACAGCAACCAAAGGGGAGGGAGTGGCTTTAAAAAGAGTGTGGACAGCAAAATGAAACTATCCTGAAGACATACAAACCTATTACAAAATTCCTACACAGCTACTGTCACGTCCTTGTGAAAATATAAATTAGAACCACCTTTTTGGGGGTCATTTGGCAATATCTATCAAAAGGCTTAAATAGTTACTCTGTCCCAGAAAGAACAATTTTTATCATTTATACCAAGAAAAGTATCATTGATATCCCAAACAATTATTTTAGCAGAACATAACATGTATGCATAAAAAAAAATAAATAATTTTTTATGTATCTTTCCAGAGTTTTTTATATGCAAACAGAGATAAATAAATAGACAGATAATTTGTACCATTCATTGTGTTTATGATCAGCTACTTCTTTACTTCCTCACAAAAATACTAATACTGGTTATTCCTGGTTTCTAAGTTTAAAGCGATATTAAATTTTCTACCTTTTCAAACTTCAAAACACAAAAATATGTTTCACTTTTAAAAGAAAAAGCCATCAACAAATGCTATTTTGCTGTGTCTATGGATTTCTGAGTATTGCATCATTAAAGATCTTTTTCTCAATTTCTTTAACCCAGTGGTTTCCTATAGTCTCTTTCAATAAAGACCTGGACCTAGGGTTAATGACATTAGTACTATATTTCAAATACATTATTAGTTAAATAGACTTTTTGTTGACGATCTTAAGAACCCTACAACAATTTGTATCATTGTTTCCATGGGGAAAATCTGTCCCATGTTTCAAGCAGCTAACATAAAAATAAATTCAAAACAGCTTGTGTGTAGATTGAAGACTGCCTATGTAGTTCCTTTTGTTTATTTGTTTGTTTTTACTACTGAAAGCTAGTTGGTGCCCGAGGTCATTAATTGCCTTAGGTTACAAAATAGCCAGAGCTGGAAATTGTGGCCTGGACTGCATTTAACCTTTAGTTAAGAAAGGCTTTTTCTAGATCTTTGTCATATGTAGAACATTCTTTCCATGGGGATTTCTTTATTCATGTATTTTTGAGGTTATCAATTAAAGCCACAAATTTACTGATGTGTGCATGAACTAAGTTTGAAAGAAAACAGGGAATCATATTTAAGACTACTAACTTATCCCCTTCTCATTACTTTCTTTCTTTGATTGCAGGAAATCCTCAGAAGAGTTGTTTCTCTCCCAAACTCCCATTATATGTATCTCTAGAGACCTAACTAGCTCAAAAGGAAACTATTATCTGACTGCTTGAATAGATGCCACCACAGGAAAAATTGACCAAAATATTGTCAAATGTGTTCCAGCAATAAAACGCAGGTAATAGGCTGAATTTCTAGTTATCTGTGTCCAGACTTCCCTACAGGATTCTCAGCAATAGTTGGGGCAGGTCAAGGAGAAGAGGTTAAACTACATGACGGTAAAGAAAGACCAGGAAGAGGATAAAAGCTTTGTGAGTCTCAGGAACATAAAACTGACAGTTTTATGCAGCAAAATTCTCACGACTCCAAAGCTGAACTTTGTAAATAAGCTTGGCATCAAACTCTTGCCTGGAGAAAATAAAGAGGAAAAGAAAAAAAAAGAAGACCCCTGCCTTGCTCCAACACACTTACAAATGCACACACATCCAGCATCTGCACACTGCTTAACGTTGTAATGACATATGCTAGTCACCTCTTGCACATTGAATGACAGAACTTCATACTACAGCCCACATACTTAACATTTGATTCATGACCTCTCTAACACAGTGCTTCTCAACAAGGCTTTTAATATTCTGACTAGGTCATATCAGGCTGAATGATGGAATCATTTGTTTTGTCCAACCATTTCCAACCCTGTGTCTTCAAGAGACTATTTCTAATATGTTAGTATTATGAAATTCCTAATATATGATAAGAAAATATAATGTATGATGAAGACCATGTACTTAGGTGTTGGTTGGGTTTGAGACTCAACTCAACTGCATTTAAATGTAAAGTTATTCCATATGTTTTATTTTTGTTTTTCTCTTTAAAACTGTAAAAACAGCAGTATGTGCATCTTTTGATTATTGTGAGAGTTGAAAGATGTACATGAAAACTGGCCACGCTTACCTGGAATGTTTAACTCAATGCATGGCCCATAGTAAGTATACCATAAATATTGGAGAGGTGTAAGTATTATTGTTATTGCATTAAGAGGTTATTGTTAATTGACATCATAGGCCTGGAAAGAGAGAATTCCTAAAGTATGAGTTTTTAAGCTTAGCCATTTCTATAGCTATTTCTATTTTTATTTTGTATAAAAAAGGGACTCATTTTAATGCTCAGCAGGAAATGTCTATACTGCTCTCATATTTCTCCATAGTTAGGAATTTTAACCTGTGTCTTTATTTATGACAAGAATGGAAGTTCTCATCAAATGGTGCAGAGTTAATTTTCACACACGATTGCTTTCACTTATCTCATAGCTTGTACTGTATTATATTTAAATGCATTTTACCAAAGTTTACTGAGAGGTACAGAGGTAATGTCACCCAGTGCAAATGAAGAGCTGAAAAATTGGACTTAGGAATGTGGGCCAGGGTGCAAGTTTTTAGTGGAAGGTTTTTATGTATTTTAAGTGTGACTCAGAGATTTGCATTTGGATGCTGAATGTGTCCTTCTGTTATTCATAGACGTAATGGTTAAATTCTATGGCAATAAACATCTTGGAAGTTTCTCGGTAATAAAATTTATATGCCCCAGCCAGTAACCAAATTTTTTATAATATATTTTCTACAATTAATATTATATAGCCCTTTGACTTTTGTTGATATTGGGCTTGACATTTATTCAGGTTATTTTCAATAATTTCAAGATAAGAGATTCAAACGTTTATTAGTTTTTTACTTCCTCAGATGACCTAATAAACCTCTTATGTCTATCATTTACTAGTAATATTTTCTATCCCAGAAAGAAATGGCTTTCTTCTGGTCTTATTCTTTTCAATTCCTGGTTTATCTGTAGACATTGCTTCATACTTTGTCTCCTCTCTCATCTCTTGGGTCTTACTTTGGGTTTTTGCTTTCATCGATTATATGTTTTTCAACCATCTAAATGCCTTCATTAATATTCTCTGAAGTTTAGTCTCATTCTATGTTAGATTTCAAAATTAATCCCTAAGATTTATGTGCTCATTTTTTTCACATATACTGTAATTGGATTATCATAAAGTTACCCCCTGACACCGCAGCTCAACTTTGACCTTGTGACAAAATATTGTTCTGTCTTTCTAACAACAAGGGTGTGCTGATTTCTTACCAAGATTTTGCATAGAAGACTTTTGTGCCATAGATTTCCGAAAACAGGAACAGCTTAATTTTTGAAATGGAAATATGCATATTTACCTCCATTTTCTTTTTTCCCATCATTATATATA
>NW_007735160.1:48035-53132 GCF_000696425.1 Galeopterus variegatus | reverse complement strand
CACCACATAGTGTACAGAGGTATTGATATTCAACTCTGTACACCACAAACATGTACAATTATGATTCAATAAAAAAACCAGTAATATATATATATATATATATTTTTTTTTTTTTTTTAATATCTTGTTCCTTTTCATCCCTACTTCTCAGGAAGTTTAATGCACTTCAATTTTATACGAATTTTCTACTAGTGTTTGTGTGGCTTATTTTAATATTATTCTCTCTCTCTCTTTTCTTACTTTTTTTTCCCTTTTCCCTTTAAGCACAAACAGGCACCCCCTGGTTTCAGTAGAGAGTAGATTCTTCATAGTAGATGCTTATTAAATAAATGTATAACTACATAAATAGATGTTAAACATTGGTGGCTTCTATCAGTCACCTTGTTCTTATAACAGAAATACCTGAAACTGGGTAATTTGTAAAAAAGCAAAATTGATTTCTTACAGTTCGGAGGCTGGGAAACCCACAGTCCAGGGGATGCATCTGGTGCCTTCTTGGTAGTAGCTATACAGTACAGCAGGTGTCACATGGCCAGAATGGGCTGAAAAGAGAGCTAACCTGCTCACTTGCTCTCCTTATAAAGCCATCAGTACCACGTCATGACCACCCATTAAACCATCAATTCGTTATTCCATGAATGGATCAATTCATGAATTAGGGCATTCCTTGGATTCAATCTAATCAGGCCCCACCTTTCAATTACCTTCATCAAAATTCCCACCTTATTAACCCTGTTACAATGGCAGGTCAAGCTTCAAAGAGTTTGGGAGGACATTCAATCTATAGGATCCATTATAGAGAAGGTGCAATGATTAAGTTGGTATCTTTATGAAGAATTTTTAAGAAGAATTTCTATGAGGTGTAAAAATGTTTACCTCTTATTCCATTTATTCAGTAACCACCTTCTCTAATCCTGAAGCTCCAAGATTAGCTCTGTTCCTTGCTAATTTGCCAGATACCTGGGAATTTATAAGTTTGAAATCCATGTCTAAATTTTCATTTGGAAGATTTTTGATAGTTTTTCCATTACAACTTAGAGGATGCAATCGTTATGAAAGCAAAATAATGTTGGAAATTTTTCTCTTTTTTATAAAATATAAGAATAAGACTTTAGGAAGACGGAAAAAAAATCTTCTCAAAAGATGTTTCCTTATAATGTGGCTTTTGAAGAAAATGTTAAGCAATGTATGGTGGAAATCAGTACAGAGATGAAAGAAATCAAAAATTGTGGGATCAGGAGCATCACAGTCAGTATCTTTTAAAACTTTATCTGTTACCCCCTCTGCTGAAAAAAAAAAAACAAAAGACAAGAAATGGGTTTAGCAAATGTGGGGGTAGAAGGTAGAGGCAGGATTTTACGATGGGTGCTTTAACTTTTGTGTTTCTACTCTATTTTGCTTTTTTTTTTGGTGGCTGGCCAGTAAGGGGATCTGAACCCTTGACCCTTGGTGTTATACCACTGCACTCTAACCAGCTGAACTAACCAGCTCCTTGAACATACTGCCTTTTAAGTAAAGTTCAAATACATGTTTTTGTGTGGCCTTGTTAGGGAGAAAACAAACCTTTTCTCTAGCTTCCTAGTTTCAGTAGTTTTAGACCTGAGAATTAAACTCACAAAAGACAAAACAAAAACAAAAACAGGTTAAGTTACATTTGTATGCACAGTTCACAAAGAAATGTGTCTCAAGAAGATGGTTAGAATGTAGACTTTCTAAAATCTTCAGACTAAAAATAGATCTCAAATTTATAAATTCCCAAATAACAAAGGGTGATAAATTGTGGAGAGGAAGGGGGCATTAGACTTCTAGCTTAGTTAAATTGTGGGAAGGTAAATATATGAGGGAAATTAATGGAATGTAAGAGTTATTTAGTAAGATCTGTTATGCAGACTCAAGGTGGTGCTTTCTTCATTGATAAGACTCGTCTGTAATGATTAAGAGATGTCCTTTTCTTTCTAATACGGGAGCAGGGAATAGTCTTATAAATTAAAAATTATACTACTTTTAAGAGGGGGAAAAAGAGGAATTGGTAAAGGGACACAAAAATCAGCTGCATTGTATATGAATAATTAAAATTTAAAAAAATCTGATTAAAAAATAAAAATGAAAAGGGAAATCTATGCCCTTCTTTTAGATAAAAATGGGGAGGGCAGAGAGCTTTTCATGAATCTGTTATTTCTCAATTGCCTTCATGTCAAAATAATACGTATCCCAATGTGGCACATTTGGGGCTGGAATACACTAGTATCCTTCAGTCTGTTTTCTTTTTTCTATTTCTTTTGTTTTCTTTGAACACTTTAGTTCTGCAATTTAACTGTCGTCTTTCACGTACCTGTGTGTGTGTGTGTGTGTGTGTGTGTGTGTGTGTTAAACTCACACTTATTTTATCTCACCCCTTCTGATTTTAAACAATCTTTATTATCACAAATATAAACACTGTAAAATGTTAACAAAATAAAAATCACTCCCAATCCTGCCCTCCAAATGTTGGTCTTTATGAACATGTTGGAGTTCCTTTCTGTTGTAGGTATGTATTTCTGAATGTATGTTTGTGTTGGGGTACAGAATGCTGTTACCCCAAAATATAGTGCTTTGACATGCTGGAATAAAGAAGCAGCTTCAAGTTCTCTCTCAGCTTCCCCTCCTCCAGTCTCTTAAATCTTTGTCATTCTGCAAAGTACAGGATGAAGCTGTTCCCTTACCTGCTTAAAGTATGGACCCAACAAAGAAGATGACAATTACCTCTAGTCCTTTCCTCAAGTTTTTATAAACTTAAATCATAACATAGGAAGGAAGACTAGAGTCTATCAACATTCCTGAACTAATTTTTGTCATAGACCATTGTCTTATATTTCTGTCCCTTTCAGTATTTTCTTTAAAAAAATATTTACCAGTCATTGTCTACTTTGTGGGCCAAATAGACTTTGTCCCAGGCCACTGTATGTTCTTCGGTCCCACTGCACCCCACTTAAAATTATTTACTCTAACACCCCCATCTCCATTTTCCCTATAAAGATGGATATATAAGCTCTGTACCCCTATGGAAAATCGAAACATTACTCTCTTATGATTCCCCTCTACTGTACCCCTTCCCAGAAAGTTAAATAATACAATTTGTTATGCACTTTCTTCCTACTGACCTAAATTTGTCAATGATCTTTATTAAGGAAACCTCAGGGGTAGAGAGGTTTTCTTTTGGCCCCTATGTATATATCAACAAAGCTCACTAATAGTTTGTAATCAGTCTGTGATAGTTTCATATTCCCCATTCATCCACTTGCACCCTAAATATCACCCAGCTGACTTTCTGGTACACGCCTGTCTGCATGAAACCTTATTCTGCATGAGTAAAAACTCATGCATCATTGCATATACCATTCTTTATATCTTTTCTTCAACATGGAGCATCTTTATGAACCTCCCCATCCCCAAGCTGAATGAAGCATCCGTACTCTGCAGTACCAAGGCACCCTTCTATTTACCTGTATAATAAAGCACAAATCCCATCACTGTAACTTTCTTATTTGCTCATCTCTTCTGCTACACACAAAGCTTCACAATCAATTTGTTTTTCTTGTTGAAATCTGGGGTGTTTAAAAAGTATCTTAATCAAATATATGTTTTAAAACATTTCTGTATATGACAAAGGAAATGCATCAATAAACATATATTTTCTAAGTATATGATGTATATTTCTATGTTAGGTGTTGTATATGGTACAAAAAAAAAAATGCCCGCAATGAATACAAACAAAGAGGAAAAGAAAGCAGTTTGGGGTTCAGAAGGCTTAGTGATTGCTATGTGTTGTCTTAGGCAAGATGAATACATTCTTATATTCTGCATGTTACAGATAAGGAAATTAAGGTTAATGCCTGCCTCACAATATTGTTTTAAGAATTTTCAGAGTTAGTGTTTTCACAATGTGAAGTCGATGCTAATAAACATTAGATTGTTGCTATAATTTTACACATCAAAGCAATCACAATTTAATGAGTGCAGCATAAATATTTGTAGTTCTTACTGTCATACTGACAATGCAAAACTTCAATACCTGTCTTTCACTTAACAAACTCATGAATAAACTACAGAATATAAGATTCGACTCTGAATTACAACATGGTGTATGTCAACACTTTCTGAAAACTTGGGTAACACTTCCTATTGCATTGGATCTCTGCAAAAACAAAAATGTGGACTGAAGAAAACAACATAGTCAATGAAATTATTTTTTAAAAAAATACCTACGCAATGAGCAACCAAGGCTATAAAAAATAAAAAGTACAGTATTTGATTTTAATGTCCTAAGACTTAGATAGATTACTGAAGCCCAAGGAGCTATCACTTTATAGCCTTTCTCCTAGACATATTTCTATGTCCCTCATTTTTTTAAAGTATTATTCCACAGTTGGCAAGATTTCTAGATTGACCCTTTTGTGAATTAATAAATCTACAGAGAAATTTATATGAATCCTGTGAGTTCTAATATCCAATTGGCTTATAAAATATGTAACTGAGCATTTTCACAGATTTTAATTTGCTTTTTCTTTCTCAAAAGTTTATCTTATAGGGAGTATTCCAGTTAACAATTATGTAGTGCTGCTACCAGTACCTTCTGAATGGAAATCATCATGTCGAAGGGATACCTGCACTCCCATGTTCATCACAGCTCTGTTTACAGTCACCAAGATATGGAACCAACCTAAGTGTCCATCGATGGACGATTGGATAAAGAAACTGTGGTGTGTATATATATATGGAATACTACCCTGCCATAAAAAAGAAAGAAATTCTCCCATTCGCAACAACATGGATGAGCTTGGAGAAACTTATGTTGAGTGAAATAAGCAAAGCCCAGAGGGATAAATACCACATGTGCTCACTCATAAGTGGGAGCTAAGAGAGAAAGAAGGAAGGAAAGAAGTCCACAGTGGTGCATTGGACTTGCAGAGTGAGAGAGCAGACCTTGGGATATAAAATGGAGTGGGAGAAAGGGGAACTTGGATGGAAGTTGGGGATAATTAGGTGAGGGACACGGGGTACAATCTCAATTTTTGGTAATGGCATGCTGCCAGTATGGATCTGGCCATCACATCTTGG
>NW_007735160.1:30086-47311 GCF_000696425.1 Galeopterus variegatus | reverse complement strand
TAGGGAAAATGTAGTATATATACACAATGAAATACTACTCAGCCATTAAAATAATGAAATACTGCCCTTCACAGCCACATGGATGAGCCTGGAGACAATTATGCTAAGTGAAACAATCCAGGTACAGAAAGAGAAATACTGCATGTCCCCATTCATAAGTGGGAGCTGAATTAACAATTAAACAAATAAATAATAGAGAGAGAGAGAGAGAGGGAAACAATAATCACAATAATGCACTGATCTCTTAAAAACAGAGAACAGAACTGTGGTTACTAGAGGTGGAAAGGAGAAAGGGAGGGGGAGATGGGAAGGTGATAATGAGAAATTGATTAATGGACATAAAGAATGATTATGTATTGTAATGATGAATAAGCTCACTATCCTGATTTGATCATCACACACTGTACACAATATTGATAGTCAAATTTGTACCCCTTAAATATGTATAATAAAAAAAAATTTTATTTAACAATAAAAATAAATAAAATTATAAATATTTTAGTAAAACCTTTCTTTTGTTTCCTGGCTGGTTCATATTGATTGTTTATAATGATTGTAGTCATTGACTTGCAGTCTCCTCCAACTTCATCTTACCTAGGTAGCTAGTATCAAAATTTTTGTCGATAGTTTAGCATCTAAATGTATATTTAGTCAGCCAGACTCAAAACACAGTAATGTTTTGTTTATAATGATTGTAGTCATTGACTTGCAGTCTCCTCCAACTTCATCTTACCTAGGTAGGTAGTATCAAAATTTTTGTCGATAGTTTAGCATCTAAATGTATATTTAGTCAGCCAGACTCAAAACACAGTAATGTTTTTTGAACAGGATGCATTTTTATTTACCCTTTCAAATATAAGAGGCAAGTCTCAAGATCGTATAATGCAATATGTATAACATTCGATATCTTATTGTGTTATTTGGTTATGTTATTTATTACTATAATAATATTACTAATATAATTAGTAGTTAACATTTCTTTAGTGTTGACCATGTGCCTATTTATATAATAATGGAATTACCATAAATTGTCTTATTTAATTCTTTTAATACCACTATGAGGCAATTAATATCCCAATTTTAGATGAAAATAAGGTTCTCAGAGAACAGGTAACATGATAAAGATTTTATAGCAGTAAGAGTTTACATTTTTAACATCTAAACTTTAAAAAATTATGCCATATCATGTCCCAAAATAAACCTAGCAGATAGAATAGGTATATGAGCATGATTTTGTGGACACAAACACAACGATCTCACTCATAGGTTCTCATTACTTGACTTGCTCATAAACAAACACTCAGCAAGCTATTGGTAAAAATTGGAAGAAGTGTGCGGGATTTTTGTGTATGTGTTTGTGTGCTCCTGGACTAGTGGTAAGTTTTCTCACTTCACCACAATTATTTTAAATTTAGATTTGCTTATTTAAATATCTTACCATTTATTATACATAGATGTATTCTTTATGTTTCAGCTGTCTTTAGGTGAGCATTAGTTTAAAGCAAGTCTAAAAAGATATTAAGTGTATGAGCTAATTGTTTTCAGGCATTGAGCAATAGGCAGTTCAATCCTGTGATGCTTAAGAGAAGGTAAACATATTCCCTGATTTTCTGCCTGGGGACATGTTCATACTCCACAGCAGAGAAAGTTGGAGTTCAGGTAGGGAAGCAATATCTCTGATCTGAAGAGTTCCAGGCTGCTGAAATAGCTGAAATTTGAGATCAGGATCGCTGCAAATAGGAAGTTGCATAGAGAAAAGAGCCCAGAAATTGGCATGAGGAATTATCCCAGGTCTTGCCTGGGAGAAGTTGTGTAGGCACTGCAAATAGCTATGAGGCAGAGCAAAAATATCTTCCTCCAGAGATGAGAGCAGAACCAGAGCTCTTTTAATGATGGAAGATAAAATTTTGGTTCAGCAAGAGTGGAGAAACTTCTCTGAGAAACTCAGGCATTTGGGCGAGACCCCAGAAAAGACACAACTTAGTCCAAAGTAGTACACTGTAGAATAAAGGCCACGTCTTAGGTATCAGTTCAAAATAGCAATCGTTATATCCTAAGAAATAAGAAAACCAAGCCTCACAAAAACAGTAGGATTTGCCAGTAATTGAATTGCCTGTCAAGAAACAAAGATGGCATAATTCAGATGCCTTATAACACATCACTATAATGTTCGGAATATAGTAAAAATTAGCTGCCATGTGAAAAAGCAAAAAAAAAAAAAAAAAGGCTTATAAAAATCTTTTTAAAAACAGTCAACTTAAATAGATCAGGCAATATCCTAGATGTTATAGTTAACTGATAGAACCATTTTAAGCTCAACAGTTAGAGGAAAATACAGTAATAATGAGTGAACAGATGAGAAATTACAAAAAAAAAGAAAAAAACAAATAGTTCAGAAAATGTCTACTCTGAAAACAAAACAACAAAAAAGTAAAAAACATTGAAAGAAAATTTAAAAATAATCAAATGGGATTATATCAAACTAAAAAGCTTCTGCACAGTGAAAGAAACAATTAACAGAGCAAAAAGACAGCTTACATATGGAAGAAAATATTTGCAAACTATGCGTCTAACAAAGGATTAATATCCAGAATATACAAGGAACTCAAACAACTTACCAGTAAAAAAAACCAAAAATCAAAAAACAAGTAACCCAATTAAAAACTGGGCAAAGAAACTGAATAGACATTTCTCAAAGGCATATATACAAATGATCAACAGACACGTGAGAAAATGCTCAACATCACTCAGCATCAGGAAAATGCAAATAAAAACCACATTGATATATCATCTCTCCCCACTTAGACTGGCTATTATCAAAAGATAGAGAATAACAAATGCTGATGAAGATGAGGAGAAAGGGCAACTCTCCTACATTGACGGTGGGACTGTAAATAAGTTCAGCCATTAAGGAAACAGTACAAAGTTTCCTCAAGCAACTATAGATAGAAATGCCATATGATCCAGCAATTCTACTGCTGGGTATATACCCCAAGGAATGGAAATCATCATGTCAAAGGGATACCTGCACTCCTGTGTTCATGGCAGCTCTATTTACAATGGCCAAGATATGGAAATAACCTCTAAATGTCCTTCAACAGATGACTGGATAAGGAAAATGTGGTATATATACTCAATGGAATACTACTGTGCCATAAAAAGAATAAAATTCTACCATTTGCAACAACATGGGTGAACTTAGAGAAAATTATGTTATGTGAAATAAGCCAGGCACAGAAAGGGAAATACTGCATGACCTCACTCATAAATGAGAGCTAAAAAAATAAATGAACAAATAAATTTTAAAAAGAAAGATAGGATGATTTCAACAATATGTTGAACTTTCAAAAGGAGAGAACAGAACTGAGGTTACCAGAGGTGAGAAAGGGGGAAAAGGGGTTTAGTGAGAAATTGGTAAAGGGCCACAAAAAAATGGTTACATTGTGTGATGTTGAATGTACTAATTATCCTGATTTGAATATCACATATTGCACTCAGGTATTGATATTCAACATGGTATGTACAATCAATTATGTTTTAATAAAAATAAATAAATACATTTTAAATATTTAAAAAATAAATAAAAAATGATAATCACATATGCCCCCAAGTAGAATGGTTTAATATATAGGTGTAAATTCGTGTGATGTGATATTATACAGTATTAAAATTACAGCTTGAAATACTATTTGTTAACTTGGGAAAAGGTTTATGATATATTAAGTAAAAAGGAGAATCCACAAGTGTAAGATAAAAAAAAAATGAAAGAAAGAAAATTAACAGAATTTATCCTTTCCGTCTAACTGAAACTGGTGAGTTATAGTTAATAACAAAGTAATGTGTATTTGAAAATTGCTAAGAGAGTAGACTGTAAATGTTCTCACCACACACACATAGAAAAAACTCTGTGAAGTGATGGATGTGTTAATTAGTTTGATTTAATCATTTCACACTCTGTGTGTGTATATATGTGTGTATGTGTATCTCAAAATATAACACTAAACACCATAAATATATATAATTGCTATTTGTTAATTAAAACTTTAAAAAATAAACACATATAAAAACTTTAAAAAGCAGCAAAAAAAAGTTTGCAGAGCCTCAGTGACCTGTGCAAAAATATAAAATGGTCTAACACAGAGACAATTGGAGTCCTTTATAGGAAAGAGAAAAAGAAAGGGTAGAAAACATTTTTTTAAAGAAATTTTCCATTCATAAAACAAAATCAGTTTTCATATCTAAGGAGCTCAATGTATGCCAAGAAGAATAAATACAAAAAAACAACCATATCTAGGCATATCAAAATCCTACTGCTGAAAAGCTAAGATAAAGAGAAATTTAAAAATCAACCCCTCCACCCCCAAAAAGACAGATTACATCTGGGGGAACAATACCATTAAAACAGCTGATTTCTCATCAGTAGTAATGGATGTTAGAAAACAATCAAACAACATCTGTAAAGTGGTAGTAGGAAAAAACGGGTTGACCTAGAATTCTCTACTCAGTAAAAATATCTTTCAAAAATGGGGGGAAAAAAAAGGAAGACAATTTCAGTGAAATAAAAGCTGAGAAAATTAATTGCCAGCAACATTTTAAATTGCTGAAAGAATTTTTTGCAGACTGAAAGAAAATATCACTTGATGGAAAAAACTACCAGGAAAATACACTGTCTTCATAATAAACACAGAATCTAGTACAGCAGTGAGCCTCAAACTATGGCCTGTGGGGCTAAGCCCAGCCTGCTGACTGCTTTGTAAAGTTTTATTGGAACACAGCCACACCTATTCATTTTCATACTGCCTATTGCTGCTTTTGTACAATAATTGCAAACAAGAGTTTCAACAGAGATTGCATCCGGCCCTTTACAGAAAACAACAAAATCACCAAGTCTTATTGTAGAGGAAAAAAGGAGAGAAAGTGATAAATCATGGCATGAATAAAATACGTAATAAAGAATATAACATAGCAAATATATGTGCATTGAGGAAATCCAAATAGCTCTTTTTTTAAAAAAAAGAACTATTTGGAAATTTTCATTGGTAGAAGGAGAGATTGGAAAAGCGAAAATTTATAAATGTTGACTAAAAAGCCATTCCCAAGAGCCTTTGTATCTACAAGGAAAGAAAAATTGCAAATGATTCTTTGATGCCACCCCCTGTTAGATTCAAAAGGTGTCATAGAAAGTTAAGATTCTATTGATTTTATCAGGTTTTCAAATTTACTACAAAGAAAACTTAAAGTTTGAATTATGTACCTTGTTTCTACACAAAACAAGTAGATACATAAGGCATTCGTGGATGGTTTATACTGTACTTTTAGCTTTCTCTAAGTCTTACT
Organism: Galeopterus variegatus; assembly: GCF_000696425.1. Lineage (NCBI taxonomy): Eukaryota > Metazoa > Chordata > Mammalia > Dermoptera > Cynocephalidae > Galeopterus > Galeopterus variegatus. The sequence continues at coordinate 41,974 of NW_007735160.1, read as the reverse complement.
TCCACAAGGTATAAATTCCTAAAAAAATCCTTTCACGGATTGGAGATTTGTTGCCAAATTTGTCTGGCTATCAGACTTGCAACAGCACAGGTGGGAGTTTAGGGAAATAAACAAAACCCATAAGGATCTGTTGATAAATTTGAGCTCAGACTTTCCCTCCCTTACATTCTCTTTCCTTTTTCTCTCTTTGCACATCTGTGACACTGGAGTTTGGCCCAGAGGAAGAACACACAGTGGAGATAAAGAGTCATGTTCCAAGAAAGCAGAATATTCAGATCAGATGGGATGCAGATGAACATCTGTGCTAAGAAAGGAAAGCCAAGGAAGGACACTATTCTCCAACACTGAATAACTATACAGAATTCTACCTCTATCGAAGCTGTCTCTATTTTCTCATGAGTTTTTCACTTAAAGAAATAGTGTTTCTTTCTGTGTTTCTGTGCACTCAAAGGTTATCTGCCTGCTCCTCTGCAGGACTGTTTGTTTCTTTTTTTCAGTTTACCAATTCAAAGGCACAAGCAAACCTCCTGTTATTTGTATCCATATTTAAAGTGGCCTTGACAGTCTGATTTTTGCACTGACAGGCACACAATAAAAATCATGTACTGTTACTAGTTTGCTAGGCAGAATTATTTAGTAACAATTATCTTCAAATCTCCAATGTTCTGTGTGCTCAAAACCAATTGTCTTTATTTCAATAATTAAGCTGAAGTGACAGTGGATGACAGCTGCAATTGGTTTCATTTGTGAAGCAGGCACTGCTGTCAGTATCACCATGGAATCATTCTGGCTGAATGTCAGAATATCCAAGCCATTGAATGTAACCAAATTTGCAGTCAGACAAGGTGCACATTTTCAGGCAAACACACATTTTTTTGTGTGTGTAACATTATACACTTTCTCACCAAATCCCAACAGCTTTAGCAAGATTTGTAAAGAACAAATCTACAAAATGTTTGATGGATGCAAAGGGTATTTCCTATAAGACAGTTTTGTTCCCATGTCATCTGCTTAAGCGAAGGGTTGGCCAAAATTTTCTGTGAAAAGCCAGATAGTAAATATTTTTGGCTTTGCAGGCCATATGGTCTCTGTTGCAACTACTGAATTCTGCCCCTGTCGTTTGAAAGCAGCCATAGACAATATGTAAATAAATAGGCATAGCTTCAGTTCAATAAACTGTATTTTACAGAATCAGGCAGCAGGAAGGATTTGGTCCATGGGCTGCTTTAAACAACTGTTTAACACATCTTATTTGTAACATAGTACACACCATTTTAATTCAGTCTTTTACCCTTTTTGATTATTCAAACTAGAAAGCATTACTAGAATTATAGAGAGTAAACGAACTTAAAAATAAAAGATTTGGGGGTAATTTAGTATTAAACAACTCAAAATTTATTTTATTCAAATATAACCGGTGATATTTACATGGTCATCTTATTTGTAACATAGTACACACCATTTTAATTCAGTCTTTTACCCTTTTTGATTATTCGAACTAGAAAGCATTACTAGAGTTATAGAGAGTGAACGAACTTAAAAATAAAAGATTTGGGGTAATTTAGTATTAAACAACTCAAAATTTATTTTATTCAAATATAACCGGTGATATTTACATGGCATGTAACAAATTACTTCCATGTAGATTATCTCATCCAGTCCAGTAACAGCTTTTTGAGTTAGGAACACAGGTATGTTGCTTCAGCATCATGAAGTTAAAGCAGGTGAAGTTGCTTGCCCAATGTCACAACTGCTAAGTGCAAAATTGGGACTTTGCACTTTCCTTTGGGATTCTAAAGCTTTTGTTTGGGCAGCAAGCCATCCAGGGCCTGATATGTGGTGGTAATTTGCATGATTCTAATTCAGTCCTTGATATGCAATTACTGTTAGAGAAAAAGAAAGTAAAAACTTGCTATATTATTAAATTAATAGAGACAGCAAGACTGGATAATTAAAGAAAAAATAGAAACAAGCCTAAAATGCTCACTTTTTCCTTGATAATGGTATTTCTCTGCCTGAATTATAAAGGTAATTTTCTCAATGATCCATTTGGCTTCCCCCATGGGGACAACACCTTAGTAGCCTGTTAGCTGGACTTCTTAAATTCCAAGAGAGATTTTATAACGATTCACTCCTGACCAACTGGCATTAGAGCAATCTGTTATGTATGCTTTTGGCTTCCATACAATTTTGCTGTCATAAATTTTATTCTGTAAAAAGGAGAGATAAACTATAGCATTAGGAGCTTTGATATAGTCATGGAGCCATCAGCACAAGAAACCACGCTCATGGGTTATTTCCATAGCTCTCCTGTCTGCCTAAGAACTAATCACCTTATAATATTACCATCTAACTTTCATGTATATTGATGGGTTTTCTCCAACAAGAACAAACTGTTTTGGACAAACTGTCTAAAATATCTTTACCACATTGGTCTAAGATCACAGGGTTTACAATTTCCATTCTTTAAAAAAATTTTTTTTCTTAAATGGCTCTTTTAGAGAAAACCAAGTTCAACTATTTCACAGTCCTATGCATTATGTAAAATCTAAGAAAGTTGCCATTTTTGAAGGCTTTGATGATGTGAGATCTACATAAATATTAAGATTAAAGCTTCTCTTTTACATAAGCTTAGGTAAAAAATGATTTGTATGGAAAAGTATAGGCAATGGGCACTATTCTTCACAATGCAAAGAGGGTATCACTAAAATGTAAAATTAAAAAAAAAGACAATATGACAAAAAACATCTGTTTTCCTTCTCAAGCCAATGTCAAGGGTGAAAGGTGTGACCAGGGGAAAGGTGGGGATTAGACAGTGACCAAATCCTCCCACTGTATCAAGGAGATAATTTTTACTTTGTAACCTACAGAAGAATAGTTGCTGGACCTTGAATCACTAACAAGCTCATCTATTGCAATTTATAAAAAGTGAAGTGGTTTCCTGGTCTTTACAAGGACACACATTATTTCTGCAACATTTTATTTCTATCAAAAGTGGGTGGCAATAGTGCATGGAAAACAGTGTCATATGAGTTTCATCACCCATCATGTATTGAATTCTTATCAGCAATATGTCAAAAGTAATTGTGATCATATCATCACTGCAGAGCAAATGCAAAAAAAAAAAAAAAAGAAAGAAAGACCTTTGAGACCTCTCTAAAGTATTTGCAAAGAGTGGAATTCATAGATAGGCTAATCAATAGTAGATAAGCCAATGCTTTCAAGGACCATAAGACCATCATGTGCGATACAACACAAGTTCCAACGGCAGTGGGCATGGTGTAGGGGTGAGATCGTGGAGTACAGGGGCACACAGTGAGAGCTGAGAAAGCTCTTTAACAAAAGGCTGTCAGATATGATTTACTGAGCTGAGCTGGCCCCCATTGGCCAAGCCTCACTGAGCACTCTGAATTCGAGATTTCCACACTGGAAGACTTTTCTGTAATCCAACAATGACAGAGTTACAGGCAGTTCATAAAAGTGATGTCTTTTGTTTAGTGCTAACAGGGTCTCTCTGCAGGGGAGGCAGAATCAATGAAGTGCTAAATATAATATGAAGTCAATTTCCCTTCTCACATCACCCTAAGGATAAGAAAAGAGTCTTGTTTTCCTAGGACTGCTAAAAACCCAAATGTCTTCCGGGTGGTTGGAAGAGAAGACCAAGAGAATTTAAGAATATTTTCAGCTTAATTAGTTTGGGCACTTCATTCTGAGACAGATTTAGTGCAAGTTTCATCTGTTTAAAAAATCACAGGAGTCTGAGTAAGATCGGTTTTCCAGATAGAGGGTGAAGTGGTTTGAGAGACGGGCTATGCTTAATGAGATCCACTTTCAGAAAAAAAAAAAAGAAAAAATCATAATAGTGGCCAATGAAAGGGAATGCCAAATTGCAACCCAGGACCAACCCTAACCACTCAAATGATTTCTAAATATGGTGATGTAACTCTTTGGTGATGTGATTCTGTTTCATAGCAGAGATTCATGGCATATACTTGAAGCTGAACTTAATTGTTTATAAGCCATGCTATGTCTGGGTGTATGGGTATGTTTCAGGTATAACTATAACTATGGGATGTTTGTAAACAAAGATAACATATAAAGCATTTGATTATTTTCCATAACAGAATATAGTATATAAACGAGGAAGAGTTACCTGTTAGGAAACTGTTGAAGTGTCAAAGTTGCATCTTATTTTGGTATAGGATAGGGAAAATTTTACTTAAATCATATACACTGGATCTCTCTGTAATGTGTTTTCCAGCCCTGTGATTCCAACTACATATTCCTCTATATTTCTTATAGAATGTTTTCTTTACAAACTGCAACTAGCCCATACCAGTCTATTTGAAATATTTGTGACATTAGGTATTTAAAAATTATTTTTCAAGTAATAGTTTATTCGATAGTACAGATAAGTTATCCATTTTTTCCTATGTTGCAGGTGGGTAATTCCTAAAATTGAGATAGAATACCCAAGTATCAGAGTATCAGTTTGAGTCCTTTAAGAAAAAGGCATCTGGGCCGAGCCCGTGGCGCACTGGGGAGGGTGCGGCGCTGGGAGCGCAGCAGCACTCATGCCACGGGTTCGGATCCTACATAGGGATGACAGGTGCGCTCACAGCGCTCAGTGGCTGAGCGCGGTGCGGCCGGTCTCAAAAAGGACAAAAAAAAAAAAAAGGAAAAGGCATCAAAATAAAATTAAATATGGAAAAGATTTAATGAAGAAATAAATGCCTTTGCAGAAAAAAAATGGGGAGAAATTAGGAGTGGGCAGATGCAGGTCTGACATCTGTGAAAAGAGAGAAGGAAGGAGATTAGAGTAGGAAAAGCCTCAGGCTGCAGATTTTCTCTGCCAGTCTGATGGGGAGCCCCGGAGGAATGATGCTCTGCAAGAGAAGTCCTGCATTCAAAAGGAAGTCTCAGCTTTGGTACCCTCGCTGTGCACTCTAGTACCCACACTGTGCTAAACAATGTCATCCATCCGTTGTTTATTTTTCTTCACATTGGAAAAGATTGTTAATTTCAGCATTAGCAGCAATAGTACTTGAATCATCTCCAAGCATATCAGAGCTCATTGGGGTCATACTTTCAGGAATATTAGTATAGGTTACAAGTTTAATTTTAAAAGGTACAAAAAGTAACTTATGTTTAAAAAAATGAAATATATCATGTGGCAGTGGTGGCTCACTGACTGGGCTCATCAAGAGGAATAATCCAGAACAAAAGTATGAGTCTAGGGAAATATATCCTCCCCACCTCTCCATTTCTCCTTTACACCAATCTTTTAGCTGCCCAAATTCTCTAAAGTTGCTTTGTATATTGTGCTTCTCCCAACTGCTAAGGAATCCCAGAGTAAAACACATCAGGTGAGTGAGGCTTTCTCCAAACATTTCCCTCCTTCAGACTCTATAGTCCCCTCTTATGTTCCATTCATTAACAGTCTTTTTCTCTGCAAAAATCCAGGTCAAAGCTTTGAAAACATAGTGTGTATTAAGTAGGACTTAAAAGGAAAGAGAACTGTCCAGGTTATTTCTGATAGTGGGAGTTTATTATAAGACAACACAGTCGGGCAGGATAGCACGTACTCTGGGTACATTTCCAAGTCTAAGATGTATCCTGTGCTTCATAGAGCAACAGGCTTAGAACTCAGATTTATTTAGGATATCATCTGAGGCCAAGTGATACCCCCTTTCTGAATATATCTGCCACTCTCATTTCTCATAAGAGAAAGTTTGTTCAGGTCAATTTTTCCAAGGCAATGCAGAGTTTTGGGCTAAGTTACTGCAGAGGTGTTGTGCTATCATACACCCAACCTATTATTCATCCTTACTGTGGCTTCAATATCGTTCCCGGGATCAATCAATGGCAGCTGTGCTAATGGGGTTTACTTTCTCATAGCACTCATGGCATGAGTCAGAGCTGTTTTGTGCATAAAGAACCTCTTGGGGTTGCTTTCTGCAGAAGAGGCCAATTAGAATTTTATGGACTCTCCGGTACAAGTGTTAATGTTTGATAAAACCTAACTATGTTACTCCTTGCACTTAAGTGCATTTAACCATTGTTTCAATGCCTATTACTCACAGAGCTGTGCTTGCAGTTACAGTGCTCATATTTGCCTCGAATCATGCTGTGCATTCTTCTTTTGCAAAAAGCCAGACTTGCTCATCAACCATTGGCTACATGCCCTGGACTAATCATTGCACTTTTTGTTACTTAAGTAAACTTTATCTTCTGATCTTGTCATGGACTTGAACTTCTGTTTTTAGTTCATGATCATGATTTTTTTTTTAATGACAACTTGGCTCTAAATTCAGGTTGTTGTATGATTACTTAAGGACACCAAATTCTTTGCAGCTCATATGTGGCTCAGCACCATGAACAAGTAAGGGTGTAAGACTGTGCCTGCCAATAACGGGAGCCCAATAAAGTTAATTGTTTCTCCGTTAGGCACTTTGCTAGTGCCCTGAACACATGGAATCGATTATCTGGCACTGCAATGTTGTTAAATAAAATGTGCAAAAAAGAAAATACAATTATTGCTAAAGTAAAAACATACCACAAGAGGTTATTAAAAAAGCAAGATGTTTTACATTTTAAGGATGTTTTGCTGCTACATGTGTGTGTTTGGTGAAAAACGATTAGCTCCAAGACACTGCCGTGCCAGTGTTAAACTTTTCCTTCTGCTTCATTGTCTTCCAGTCGCCTGAAATAAATGAAAGCAGACTTTTTCATTCTGGAGAAAAAAAAAAATTAAATTAAAGGCATATTTTGGCAATGTTGTAATATAGACTACTCATTTAAAACATGCATCTTATACTATAACTAGGATGATTCTCTAACTTAAGAACATAATTTAGTTCTATCAACTCTCTGGACAGGCCTGAATTGCTTATAAACTCTATCTGCAAATTGATATCATCACCTAAAGCAATTGCATTCTGGTATAGAATATAAACTACTTTGGTAGAATAGAATGAAAAAAAACTATAATCCTCTTTTAGTTATGCTTAAGAGAACCATGGGAACTTAATAAATACATTGTGTTTAAAAGATAGAGTCATCATTTACCATCAAAGGTTTTCCATTTCTCACCAACACTTTAAAATTGCATTACACTTCCCAAATGTAAGGTACACACTGATATTTTTTACTTTAAATTATATTTCCCATATTTCAAATAATTATGATAGTAAGATATTTAGCTGATGTCCACTAGATATTATTCAAGAATGTCTTGTGAGGTTTGTATTTTGCCTGCATGCCCTTTAGTGTAATCAAACTGTACACTTTTCAGTAAAACACCATATTAGCCCATTTGACTGTAGAGACTGATGCATATATTAGCCTAAAAACACTGAGGACCAGAATTTTTTTTTAAGTTTGAATTTTATTATCTATGTCTTTAATTTCTTAATTTTTTTTCCCTTTGTTCTCTAAAGTGCAAAAGCCAATAAAGCTGGTCTGAATAAATAGATTTGGAACCTGGCTGTTAACTATCCTACCAAAAATTATTGACAGGTGTTCTTTGCTTATCAAAGTTCCACTCATTAGAGTTTAATGTCGTTACATTACTTGATTTTGCTTAGTTTCCCATATCTTGTTTTAAATAACTAGAATGACCAAATAGAGAGGTGACTGGAATTTTCAAAACAGAACATTTGTCACTCAAAATGGTTATTGTATGCTCATTACAAGTGAGCATTAGTAAAACACAACAAAATCTTATACTTTCTAGATATAACCCTCTTTAACCAATTATTAGTTCTTTACTCTGCATATTCTTTAGCTTTTTTACATATTAAAAGAATGATCAGGGTGGCAAGAACCTTAAAAATAAACAGAAACAGGTAATTTTTTCCAATGGACAGACTCAGGAGGTTAAATCCTCATACTAGTAGATCTTTAAAGACAGTCCTCTTTGTGGCAGAGCTACAAAACACTCTGGACACAGTAAACTAGAGAAGTAGTGAGGCTTCCTTTATATATATTTTAGTGGAGTTTGGCAGGCTTTGCTCTGTTTTTACTTTCAGAATCACTGAGATGTTTTTACACTATGATCACAATTTTAGGAACTTGTGAGACCTGAGGCTTAATTAATTAATTTGCTCCATACAATTCTTTCTCTTTAGTTCTCAGGGAATATTTGATGAGAGAAGATCAGCATTAGCTGGATCGGAAGGAAGCCACAGAGCACATTTGAGAACCTGAGTTGACCAGGAATGGATATTTACAGTGGAGGCACCATCATCCCCTTCCCAACTTAACTTTGTATAGAGCATTAATAAAAAAATCAAATATATAGCCTAGCTAAATTTTTCCATTGGGTATGCTTACAGCTGCATAGTCTGATTTAAATAATATAAAATATATGTTGTACCATTTCCAGGAGGAAGTAATTTAGGGTAATGGGCTTTACTTCCCTTTACTAAAAATGCATCTCGTTGCTAACAATTTAAAAGGAACTTTTAAATTGTTAAAAATTATCAGAAAACGAGTCTATCAGTTTCAATGCAGTGATGCTTTGCTATTGCTAACCCTGATTTCTTTGAGATTGTGATGTTTAGACAAAAAGATAATTTGATTTTTATTAATAAGCATTTGTGCAAAATTTAAACAGTCATTGTGAAGCAAGTAGCCAGAGGCTATCTGAAAGGGAATCTGAGAGGTAATTATAGAATTCCATAAATGACATAACTAGGTTTTGGCAATTTCTTAGAAAAATTTGCAGACAGAGATTGTATATTTGGTAGGTTAACAACATCATCCCAATGACTCTTTTTATTCATATTACAAGTAATGTAATATAACCACACTATATTTTATAGATTTGGCATAATCAACATGATTTTATATACTTTTATTCACATGTGTACCCAACTTTTCTATTCATTTTAAGTGGAATTAAAAGAAGCTAAAATTTTAAGTTCAGTATGTAAACATGTTATATGAATACTGAAAAATCAAGGAAAAAATATTTTCTCTTAAAAAGTAGAGTTAATCTTTCACAGTTCTAAATATTGTTCTGAATATCTATATTCAGAATTGAATATATTTTTATTTAAAACTACACTATGCTAGCCAAATTTTTCATAGGAAAGCATATTTTAAACATAATTTTACTTGAAGTCCTTATATATAAAGCAAGTAAAGGAGTATTTTATTAGTATACTGATTTTACAAATGTAATATTTGTAACTTCAGATTATTACTGAGTCCTTCAATGGGAATTATGAGATTACTTTGATAAAGAGGGACATGTCTGAAACCATGGCTTATGATAGTGACAATTTTACTTACACATCAATCTATTATGTATTCCTGTATCTTTGTTTAGTTGTACAATATCCAGAAAACCTTGACTTATGAAACCAAATAATATGTGGTGACAGATTTAATTGCTACTCTGCAATTTCAGAAAAAAACATCATATAACAGAAATGACGTACAAGATTTTCATCATGCTGTATTCAATTTAAGCCACAAATGAACATGTTGTCTCTAAAGAGGAAACATTTTGTATATAACATATTTGTGTTTGTAACTGCTTTAAAGGCAGTAAACAGGTATATCACACATATTAAAAAAGAACAAATCATGTTTTTGCAGCATTATTTGTAGAATCTTAAGGTCCTCAGGAAAACAGCATTTTCAGAATCACAATGTTCTTTGTAGAGAAATTATCATAATTTTGTCTTTAGCATTTACGATTACTTTAATAAAAGCACGCATGGAAATAATTTAAAAATAAGCATATCAGAGGTTTTGTTTGTGAGTAGCTGAGAATCCCCAACAGTACTGTATTAATGAATGGAAGTGTTATCTCTGTCCTACATAAACAAAATCCAGAGGTAGATGGATGAATTCATGTTCAAATATGGTTGCTACCCACTTTTTAGCCAGCAAGACAGATACAGGGTTTGAAAGGGTACATGACTCTTATCCTATAAGGATACTTTTTGACATTGTCATCCCCTCCTACATACACCCTGTTAATCAGAAGCAAGAAACATGACTGTATAAAATAGCAGGAAATCTGCTAACTGTGATTTTTATCTGAGTTCATTCTATTTTCTATTACTAAGAAAGAAGAAGCGAAAGAAGGAATGACACCCCGAACACTAAGAACAAATGAATTATCTTTTTTTTGCATTTCACCTGTTGCTCTAAATCATGGCATATTTAATTTATGTTTGGACCAGGCAATTCTTGTAAAACACCCCAACCCCGCCCTCTGGATCTTCAAACAAGAGTCTTTCTGTGTTTTTTATATAAATATTACCCATCACCCCCACACCTGTGACCCAGAATAGCACATGCCCTTAGACTAGAAGAAATGAGAACAGAAAACTTTCTGTATCCTCTCCTTCTTTCTAGTGCCAACCCCTACTTAATTGTGCCTGTTTTTTTTTATATAAATATTACCCATCACCCCCACACCTGTGACCCAGAATAGCACATGCCCTTAGGCTAGAAGAAATGAGAACAGAAAACTTTCTGTATCCTCTCCTTCTTTCTAGTGCCAACCCCTACTTAATTGTGCCTGTTTCTGTTGCCCTCCAGTGTCTTCAGGTAATTGTTTTTTTGTTTGCTTGTTTGTTTTGTTTTTCTTTGTATTTTGTACAGAGTTTATAGCTGTTATAGTTGTCGAAGTGTTAGTCCAATGGGAGTTTATCAGCCATAAGTGGAAGGAAGTATTTTTCCTGATATTTTCCTGGCTGAAATATTTTGATTTCTTGTCATTCAGATCCAACATAAATGTCACCTCTTCAGTTAAATTTTTCTGGCTTTGATGTAAAGTAGCCTTCAAACTCTTGTAAAAAAATAGCCTATTTTAAGACTGCCTATAGCACTATCGATAGCTGACTTTTTCCTTCCTTTCTAACTTAACTATGGCTCTCTCACTCTCTTATTTCAGACTACTGTTCAAGTGTCTGTGAATCAATGAGACCCTCTTTTATTATGCTATACAAAATGCCTCCACTATCTTCGTACACACACACACACACACACACACACGTGCACACACATCTAGAATTACCACACTTTCCAATCTGCTCAGTTTGGTCTCAGATTACACCCCTTGTCATGGCATAATAATTAATAACATCTTCTATTACTCTTAACATTCTGTAGATTGAGCTGATTACTTATATGGTAATCTTAAATCATCTCTTATGCTGACTGATTTTTCTTCACCATCTGATCACCATCTGATATATTAAAACTATATGTCAATTTATATAGAAATATATAAAATATATTACAGATAACATAGGTCTATATATTAGAATATATGTCTGTCTCTTCATACCAGAACATAAATGTTTGAGGGCAGAGTCTTTTCTGTTTTGCTCACTATTTCCATACTGGTGGCTAGGACAGCTGTTGGCACATAGAAGATACTCAATGAAGATTTGTTGAAGAAGTATATGAATAAATCAATTTGTTTTCTTTGTGTACCCCAACAGAATGCAAACTACATGTTGATGAGAATTTGTATTTATATTTCTTCATTTTAATTCCCGTCCCAGGCATATTGCAGGCCTTCAATACACTAATGAATTAATCTTCTAGATATATTTAATACTCTTGCTTTGAAATTGTTACCAATCATATATGAATGATGATCTATGATGTCTGTATAGGCAACTTGATTGAGTTTCTTTTGCTGCTGTGCAGATCCTGTTTATCCCAAAGACCATGGGTCTTATCCACAATCAAAGTTTCATTTATATTGTAGGGACGGGAAAAACTAAGGCAGTTTCTAAACCATCAGATTAAGGACTGCTTTATCAGTAGGACAGGCAGAACCATGGCTATCTCTGTACAAAGATGTCTATGTCCTTATCCTGGAACTATGTTCATGTGTTACATACATGGCAAAAAGG
>NW_007735160.1:28911-29783 GCF_000696425.1 Galeopterus variegatus | reverse complement strand
CAAAGATGTCTATGTCCTTATCCTGGAACTATGTTCATGTGTTACATACATGGCAAAAAGGACTTGGAAGATGTGAATAATTTGAAGATCTTGAGATGGGGAGATTATGCTGGATTACATGGGGGAGGCCCAATGTGATCACAAGGGTCCTTATAAATCAGAGAGGGAGGCTAGCAGGTTAGAGTCAGAGGGATTTGAAGGTTGTCTGCTGCTGGCTGTGGAGATGGAGGAACATGAACCAAGGAATGCACTTAGTCTCTATAAACTAGAAAAGGCAAGAGCACAGAACCTTTCCTAGAGCCTCTGGAGGGACAGAGCCCTGCTGATGCCTTAATACCCAGACTGCTGGCCTCTAGAACTGTAAGATAATGAATTTGAGTTCTTCTAAGCCACTGAGTTTGTGCTTATCTGTTGCAGCTGCAATAGGAAACTAATGTGCCTGGTATTAGGCTTCTTTAGTGTAATTCACTTCTGCATGAAGTTTGTTTGTTTGTTTGTTATTTATCTATTGGAAAGTAGAGAACTTTTTCTGCTCTTTCTTCCAGGCCCAAATCTACAAAACAGGCCATATCCACTGCTCCCACACCACCCCGCCCCCCAGAAAATTTAAAAATTCCTGTGCTTACTTTAGAGAGTAGCTTCCAGGGCTTCTCCTGGGAACAAAAGCAACAGCCACTCACTTCCTATTCCCAGTTCTATTCTCTGCACTGGCCAGATCTAACCTTGCCCTGCTGGAGCTTAGAAGAAAGGAGCATCCATTCTGTTTCAGGTTTTGCTTTTTGCTTTAGTTTATCTAACTTATACCACATGCTTGTTCTTTAAGAAAGTTTTCAAATCTTTGAATCACCAACAGTACCCTTTATTCTTGCTAA
>NW_007735160.1:3705-28318 GCF_000696425.1 Galeopterus variegatus | reverse complement strand
TTGTTCTTTAAGAAAGTTTTCAAATCTTTGAATCACCAACAGTACCCTTTATTCTTGCTAATGCCAGGGATTCACTATTTTTAACAGCTTTATTGTCATTTCAGTGGGATTTGGGGAAGGAAAGGAGGCAAATACACATGTTCGATCTGCCATCTGGACTTGAACCTGCTGTTTTAAACTGCTGACTGCTCTTTTTCTACATATTTGATTACTTTTGCTCTGCACTCCCGCACGTGTCTCTACTTGTCAAGTATTGGGAGATTATATAGGTTTCTTGTGTTCGCTGTGGTGGTCAAAGATTCTTGGGGCAGTGCCCTTGTTATCTGTCAGGCCTGGCGTCTATGATTAAGAACAGGTGCAGCCGAGCCTTTTCTTTGCCTACCACTTTTCTCTGCATCAAATAAAAAGCAGGAATAACATTTTCTGTGGGATCTTACCCTCCCTCTCAATTTTCTGATGCTAGAGAACTTTCCAAGATATTGGCAAGCATCTGAGTTTGTGGCTGACCAATGATCCCACATCCTGCCATGGTCCCCACAAGCTTTGCAGTTTTGAGATAGGAGATTTTGATGTGGTTCTGCTGGAGTCGTATCTTCTATGTAATTTCAATTTAATCAGCTTCCGTATGTGCAATAAATTATGGGATCCTTTATCTATCCTTTATTACTTTTATATGATGAAGTAATTTTTTGAAATGACTATACACGATAGCAGCATTTCCTCATTTCTAAATCAGATACTGATTTTTTTTTTTATTTTTGTTTATTCCTTTGGCTATTACAATTGTAAATGGATGAGTTAAAGGTGGGGGTTAAACATATGTTTAAACAAATCACCACCTCAGAGTGAGGTTCAGATATGTTAACATAATCAATAAGCTCATGAAATCCATTCTATCTTTTTAGAATAAATTAGCCTAGGCATCAGTTTATCCATTATAACTTCATTTCGTAGTTTAATCCTCAATTGCAGTAGCTCTCATTGAGACAGAGGTCTCAATGTCTCTTTACATGATGCTATGGTGAATTCCAGAATATTATGTTGTTAGGGTCACTATGGACCAGAATCATCTGAGAAGACTTAGTATGGAGCATGCTGTTTCTTAGAACATGTCTGGAAATGCTTGTTAAATGTGAGAAGATGGGGCAAACTAGGAAAGCTGGAACTGGAACTAAATTCAAAAAATTAAATATAGCTGCTTCTGGGAAGATAAGTTCATGTTTGATGACAGAAGGAAAACTATCTAATACAAAACATGGTATCTAAAGCTCAAGGCAATAGACAATATGTGTTATTTGTATTTAGTTAGCTGTACCAGAGAGTCCCAACTCAAAAAGTTTGCCAAAAATGCCAATGGGTAACACTGAAAGAGATAAAAGAATTCCAGATGTGTTACAGATACATGGAAAAAGACATTTACAAGTATTTTCAGGATTCTATCAGTAGAGAGGTAAGGTCCAAGTTTTTTTAGTTGAATCACAGGAAAGATCAGTTCCAGGGAAAAAAAATTGGCTCAGAACAAAGGAGGTGTAGGTAGTAGAACTTATGGATGGGTATAGACAAAAGGAAAAACAGCTAGATAGTTAAAAAATTTTATCTGTGAAAATATTGATAAAGTAAAACTGCAAAAGCACAACATTATGGAAAGCTCCTTTGCAAATTGTATGGTTTTATTTGTAAAAGTATTTAAAGTTTACTAATTGGCTGGACTGAGATACATGTACTTTAAATACATTTTGTCTTCTTTAAGCTTAGGCTAAGAATGTTCATCTTAATTTGGATGACATTTATTAAAAATACTCAAATATTCCATTATTACACCAATAAAAATTATGATAATTTCTTTAGGTACTATAAATAATCCTTTCTCACGAGACAAGTAGTGATTCCCCAATGAACAACCAACTGTTCCCAATTGTATTTCTCTTTTAAATAAGGGATTCCTAGCAAACATTCAGAAAAAAAGTCATATGCCTTCCAGGAACAGACAGCTGGAAAAAAAGGGAAGAGATTAATACAGGTTGTATTTCTCTTTTAAATAAGGGATTCCTAGCAAACATTCAGAAAAAAAAGTCATATGCCTTCCAGGAACAGACAGCTGGAAAAAAAGGGAAGAGATTAATACAGAAAAAGCTGTAGACCCTCTCGATCCTATTCTTCAGTTCCTTGATTGAAGGCATTAAGTTTTATTTTATTAACTTCTTTCTTGCCCTTCAAAAGTTGAAGGTGCTCACTCCAGGGCATATGTAGAACTGCCCCAGGGAACCTCAGTGCAAAGGTTTGAAATCACAGCTGGCTGTGATTAGAAGGATTGGGAGAGATCAGTGCTTGATTAACTTTCAGCTGCTATTGGTTTGCCTCAGTTCCTGCAGGAGAATTAATCCGTAGGTTCGAGTAAATTTTGGATTTTAATGGATACCAGATACATTGAGCTCACCCAGACCACCAAGATTTTGCAATCCCTTTCCTCACATTTAAATTGTACAAATGAATTCATTCCTCTTTACACAGCGGCCAAAATAATTCTATTTCAAGATTTTTCTCCTATAGCATTCATTTTATTTTGACTTCTCTTTCAAGAAGGCATAGGTTCTTTGGGGTAATGTCCAAGTGTTAGATTTTGCATTTGCAGAAGTATGAATTTAATTCTTTGCACTCAGAGGAGTTTGTGGAATGGATGACAATGCATCCTGCTCCGTTTTTCTTGAGTTTAGTGCATGTAAAATTTATTCCAGCTATAATCAATAGTCTTTATTATCCACTCCTACTGCACAACAGAGATTCACCCTCTTCCTCAGCTGAATTTATGCTATCCTAGAAAAGAGATGGACTAATGGGTCCAAAACTATGCTATCTGCCCTAAGTGACTCATTGTGCAGGATATGTATGTATTGAAAAACATACTATACCCCACACATTTGTACGAATAATTATTAAAATATTTTGAATAAATAAAAGTTAAAAAAAAAGATTCTTGAACTAGAGTTATGTACTTATCATATTTCATCATTATCTTGATAACACTAAAAGATATCATGTCAATTAAATATTTTTACAAGAACCCAGGTTTTGGGACTCTCATGACCTTCATTTATTGATTCATTTTACAAGGGCAGGTTCTTCTTTACTAACTGCATTTTATACTTGTGAATTGTGGATTTCACTCAAAAGAGAAAACTTAGACAAAAGTAACAGAACACTTATTTGTTTAAACCTCAGGAAACTTCAGTTTTTCTGATAGATTATTATGATAGCATTGACCTATGAGACTCAGACTGTCAAGATCTGAGACAAGTAAATAAAAACAAACTATTAATCATCATAAATAAATGGAACAAATTTTTCTAACTAGCATGTAACTCATTCCTTTCTTAGAGTCTGATCACAGGAAGTAGTAGGAAAAAAAAATGAGGGAATTCAAAACTTATTGTAATGCTCATATATTTGATAATTTTAGTTTAAAGGAAAGAGGTAGAATTTCTATTTGTGACTTGAAGTTCTATGGTCAACTTGCTTTCAGATTCATATCCTCATTATCATCTATTCTAACAATTTTTATTTGCAGAGCAAAGTATTTCTTGGGAACTATGTATAGGGTCTGCAAGCATCATCCTGCCTTCCCTGAGATTCTCGACCACTAATATCTGATGAATTCATGCATATATATGTATATATCTGTATCTATACCATGTTTATCTTCTTTTAAACCTCCTCTCTCAGATTCTATAAAATTGGCCTATTAATTTTTCCCTATTCATGTGCTATCTACTGCACATTTTGACTTTGCTTCAATCACTTCTCCCACCTGGAATTCCCTACCCCTTGCTATTTGCTAAATTCCATATGACTCTCAGGATCTAGCTTTAGAAGCATTTTCTCCACAGGGTTTTTCTTGATTTTCCCAAATTTTATTCCCTTTTTTTTTCACTCCAATACAACTTTTTGTTGGAATCACACATTCAGCACTTAGCTAACAGTTTCTTGGATTATTATTTATCATTTTGGGAAATTATCTAATCTCTGTACATTGAGTGTAGCCTTTCAAGGTAGGAAGAACACTTTTTAAAAACAGGAATGTCCACTCCAATACAACTTTTTGTTGGAATCACACATTCAGCACTTAACTAACAGTTTCTTGGATTATTATTTATCATTTTGGGAAATTATCTAGTCTCTGTACATTGAGTGTAGCCTTTCAAGGTAGGAAGAACACTTTTTAAAAACAGGAATGTCACCTTGTTCATACTAGTAGAAGGTTTATAAATATCTGAAAATGATGATGCTTGAAGCACTAAAGAATAAGTAGTATAACATGATTTCGATTTTCTTCAACTCAGAATAATCAGCAGAATTTCTCATGTTAAGAAAAAGATATCATTAAACTCTTCATATCTATAAATACTGCCGCATGGATTCTGAAAACTGAAACAGTAAGTGTATGTTAAAAGCTTCCTGTTAGATTACAAGTGCCATGAAAATGAAAATCATAACTGTTCTGGTTACTGCTGTATTCTGGTGTCTAGCATAGTACATAACACATAGTTGATCAATAAATAATTTCAAATGAATCTAATGAATGGACAAGTAAATAATATAACTCTAGATAAAACACCTGTATAAAGCAATATCCCTTCCCTGTCTTTGCTAAGATCACTTACAATGAATGAAAAATAATAAAGACAATAACAGATAGTAAAGTAGATTCTGATCTAGATAAATGGCCTGAAGTAATTAAATCTTGATTCTTGAGGAAATGAATTTGTTAATGTATTTTAAATAAATGAATAATTAGGGAAAATGAAAGTAAATTCTCTAGATATCAATGTCTTTACAGTTCAATCTGGCTGACATTTTACTTTTGCTGTAGGAATTAGAATTGAGCACATTAGAAAGTGCATGATATTTCCAAAGCTTAAAGTTAAGTCATCCTACTTACACTGTTGTGAAATCGTCTCTAGGTTGAGCAGTGATTTCCTTGTTTTATGTGGTCTTCTTTCCAATCTATGGCCTTTAACAAATTGCATGCATCACAGACAATGCATGAAAGACTAAATCCCGGAAGTAATTGAGTTTACAACAAACCAAGACTTTCAGAGGCTTAAAGCGGACAATTTTATTCTTCTTCCTGCTGTCATCATTGCTAGAGTGACTGTTGAGCACAAAAGTGATAAAATCCTTATCCCAGATGTGTCTGCTCTCAGTACTTTTACCTGAGACCTAATTTTACCAGATTTTAGGAACATTACCTATATTTCTCTGTTCTATCAAAAGTTCAATCCTACAAGTGGCTTTCATTTTATTATTGAGAAAACAGATTTAACTCATTCTCAATAAAGTGTAGGTGATTGAGTGGCAGCTCCTAGAAAACACTGTATTTTTAAAAGTCTTGCTAACGAAAATATAAATCTATGTGTCAGAACTTTTCCAACATTTTTCCAAAAAGTTAGGTTAAAAACAAAACATGATCTAAGTCTAGAGATATTTTAGAGCAAGCTATTTTTTTATCATTGGGTAGGGGACACGGGGTACAAATGCAATTTGTCATAATGGGTATGCTGCCAGTATGAATTTGGCCCTCACATCATGGGTACGAGGGGTGTCAATCAGTGTTGTATCTCATGAATATTCATAATCAATAAAACAAATCAGGAAATGAGGTGGACACCAAAGTTTCCAGTTTCTTACAACTCTGAAACTGTTTTTAGAAGCTGTTGAAACAATAGCCATTTATCAATAAGCTATTTTTGAGAGAAGATTAAATTGATCAGTGATTTGCTAAAGAACTATAATCTGCTAACAAGTTTCTATAAGAAACAGTCTGTTGGATTATTTTATCCTGATAGGAAGTTGTCAGACTTTGAGATGCTGAAGGACCGCTTCATCTTGTAGGAAACGCTATGTTACACATCAGTGCTCGATCACAACTCGCATTTTGTTTATTTCTCCATGTATGAGAACTCCTGCTCCTCATTTCCCTGTTCCTCATTAGACTCCTTAAGGGTCACTGGCAAGCAGTGGTCGTTTTACAGAAATAAGGGTCTAGCATAAAAGCGTCAAGGAGTTGGAATAACTTTCTCTTCCCCTAGGATCCAGCAAATTGAGGTTGAGGTCCATTGCCAACAGCCTCGGGCTTGGCTAGAGGCAGCGCCTGGGGGGAAGGGGGGTTATCTTTGCATTGGAGGGTGTCGCTGCTGTATCTTCCCTGCTGTTCAACTATAGTTTTCAGAGGCTACAGACCTGGAGTTGGAATAACTTTCTCTTCCCCTAGGATCCAGCAAATTGAGGTTGAGGTCCATTGCCAACAGCCTCGGGCTTGGCTAGAGGCAACGCCTGGGGGGAAGGGGGGTTATCTTTGCACTGGAGGGTGTCGCTGCTGTATCTTCCCTGCTGTTCAACTATAGTTTTCAGAGGCTACAGACCTAGGAGCTTTCATCAGCCTTAAACCCTCTTTTCATAACAAGCTCAGGGAATCTGGGGAGTTGTTCACAAATGTCTGGAACTCTGACAAACATGTCCTGGTTCTGCCTGGTAGGATCCACTGCTGTTTTGTGGGTCATGTTTCTTCTCCAGCACCAGTTCGGGAGGTAAAACTGAGCATCACCTTTAGGAATGAAACCCACCAATAAAAACAAATTAACCCACCTCACCACCCACTCCTACCCCAGCCCTGGAGGTATATTTCAGCCCAGGGGTTTGTTTCAACGTTCTGTTTTACAGCTTTGTGTGTTGAATTCTTTGGGCAGCCACCATGCTCACAGAGGGGGCATTGCAACTGAACTTCTTCATTAATCATATGGCAAGCTGTTCTTACAGGATCCTAGTGCATGGACTCTCTTCTCAGCTTGCAGTCTTGCTTGTTGCAACAAACAGGCTGCAAACTGTGTTTACTTTACATGTCAGATATTGTTAGCCTCGAACCAGGAGCCTCTTGTGTGAACTGTTCAGCAAGTCCAAAGCAGTCAGGCTCAGGTTTCTCTTCCATGATGGAATTGACATCAGATCTTCGAGCAGCACAGTGATAGTGGTTTTGACTGAACTGCTTGCAGATTATGTCTGGAGATTTAAATAATGGTTGTGCTTCAATTCAAGAAGTCAATGTCCTGAATTAAGTGTTTCCTTCGGGGATTTTCTATGTCAAGATCAAGAGAACAAAGTGCTGCAGAGGTGTTTTGATGAACTTGCATGCTCAATTTCTTGGGATTGACAAAGCTTCTATTTCTGAAGTTATTTCGGGTGCTGCTTTCTTCTCAGCAGCCAATGTGCTGAGAGCATTAACTTTGGGGATTTCCCTAATGCAAGGTTAGCTTGAGAGAAAGAGAATCTCTAAATTTCATGCCTACTTATCTGACAAAATTTTCGGAGTAACTGCTAAGAATGTCAGAATAAAAAGATTCTCACATATCAGACAAATTTGTAGAAATAACGTGGACCCAGAATTACACAAGTATAGCTCTTCTAGGCTGCCAAAGACTCTGGTGCAGGGAAGGTATTTCTTTCTCTCTAGTCCAGTGACTCTCAGTGAGGGAGAGTTTACCCCCCAAGGGATGTTTGGCAATGTCTAGAGACATTTTTTGTTGACACAACTGGGGAGGGGGTTTCTATTGACATTTCATGAGTAGAGGCCAGAGTTGCTGCTGTACATCCCCCAATGCACAGGACAGCCCCCAAGGCACAGGATGGCCCCCATCAAATAATTATCTGGCCTAAAATATCAACAATACTGAAGTTGAGGAACCCTGCTCTGTACTGTCAGTACTAAGCTCAGTGCTTTATGTATTTCAGGAAGTCAATAAATGCTCAAGGAGTGAATACATGCGTAAACGAAAGTTTCTGAACTGGAATCGGTGTTTAATTTTGATCACTAGTGCTCCCTCGTTAATCTTTTTTTACCCTGGATCTTGCCAATCTGCCTGGACTTACATAACTTGCTTTTTCTTCCTGTCGTCTCTGACTTCCTCAGACCGGCCTGTTCCAACCTAGGTGTGTTAGTTTCATCTTGTCCATGGTCCACGTCTGCTTAGCTTTTAGTCTCCAACTTGACAGACTGCTGAGCCAGAAGACCGCAGAAACAGGATCGATAGAAGATCTGGAATCAGGAGCAGCAACAGTCACCACCACCTATTCAAAACAGTAACGTCACTTGATGGATTTCGGCAACTTTCCCATTTTATGCCAGGCCCTGTTGATACAAGTGCTGTAGCTATAATGAAGTTAAACTCAATGTATTTTTTCCTCTGGTTGGAGCTGGCAATAATTTTGCAAGTTCCCAGCTACCGTGGAATCCATTCGGGGCAGGGAAAAAAAGCAAACAAGCTCAAGTATGAAACGTAATTGTGGTTGCCACATGTGAAACAGGTTAGCTACCAACATTTCTTGTTAGCCTCTCTGTATACTTGCTTTTGCTGAAACCGAGTATATTGTACTAATAGGAAATGGAGACAAATATCTGGGCATTTTAAAATGGCTTTTCCTGGAAATATTCACATTATCGAGACAAAATGATACTTAAAATACGTTGCCAGAGCGTGCATCAACTTTTTCAGATTACTTATCAGAGAGATATGGAAATACACTATCTGCCCAGATCTGGAAATGTGACTAGATGCAGTTAATTAATTCATACAGACTATATGTTAACACACTGACCTTGTTGCATGCATTACCCACTTAATGATCACAATGACCTTGTGAAGTATATAGTAATATCTTCATTTTTATAGTTTAGGGTACACAAGCTCAGAGAGGCTGAGTAACTTCCAAAGTCACATAGATAGCCAAGGAGGCTTAAGGTACTATTAGAATGAAAATAGATACAAAACCCTAGGTACATTAAGATTATAGAAAAATCTTAAACAGCCATTAAAATGTTTGAACATATTTGGGCATTATGAGGTGTCCCTAAAGCTTTGACAATAATTTCAGGTTTTTATTTTTAGCTCATCAAGTTAGTAACACTTTAAAATTCTTCATCTGTCCCTCATGTTATTCCTTCAGTTAAGCAGCTTTATAAAAATAAATTATCTCTGAACTTTATAGTTCTCTTCAATCCTAGCAAAAGGAAATCGTCCACTATTTTAATTCCTCTTCAGAGTAAAATATTTCCTGTCTAAAAAGAATGTGTCAATACCTGAGCCACGTTCTAGCATCTCATTTAATTATAGATTTGTCAGTATAAATACTGTATTGTATCATTAGGTGGAAGCCCTTGGCTACTTTAAAACAAATATTTGAATGCAACTTCATGAGAAAAATGTTTCCATGGTGAGAGGTGATCCTTTGGGAAAAAAAAGGAATAAGGAAACCTTAAGGTACTTATAGCTACTGCAAGTTTTTTTTCTTAATCATACTTAATTCATCTTGTAAGTAAACTATGTTTGTATAAGCAAAAGTACACATTTTATTTAAGTACACCAATTTGCAAAGAGCCCAGTGCATACATCTGTAACCTACTATAAACATGAATATACAGAGTCCTTTTATACTTTTTCTTTTTTTATAGATTTTTATTTCATATCAAGGATTTCTACTGACGTCAATGGCAGTCTCAGGATCGGAATGAATGGTGAAGATTAAATAGGCAGTGGCTGAGAGGATTTTACCGCATTTACTGAGAAAAATCTTGCAGAAGTGATCTAACTACTGAATCCTAATTTAAGAAATTTCACCCGTTTCAGTCTTTGTGATTGGCATAAACAAAATTAGTAAAAAGAATAACCAAACAGACTTATGGTTTCAGACCCTTGAGTGTTTCAGATGAATGATAACTTATAACAAATTACTTTCTATTCCAACCTAATACAGCACTTTTTAATTGCCTAACACTTATTACCAGAATTTGTACAATTGTATAGGATGATGATACATATGAAATTCAGCCATAAATTCACATTTTTACTGACACTTGAAAAATTAGTCTCCATTCGAACACCCTCCCCCCTCGTTTTAAAATAGCATCTATCCCTCATTTGGCAACATTTTTTTCAGTTTCTCAGAGTTTGTCCCATGTCAAAAGTATTCACAAGATGCATTATATTAAGAAATCCTACACATTTATAGGATTTGCACTCTCATAATAGGGAAAGGATTCTAACTTGCCCATTAATAATATCTTAGTTCTTTATGGTTTAAAAATAGTCTTTTGCATGTAAGTTAATCTCTGGCAGGCAAAGAATTAGATTTCATATTTCCTCTTCTCCCTCCAGTTCTTCAAATTGTGTCTGGATGTATGAATTGGGGTGGGAGATCCATTCATTGATGAGAAGGTCAGAGAAAGGGCCTCAGTTAATACGCATACCCCCTGAAAATACCTTTTTGTAATCGTGCTGAAGGGGCAGAGGGCAGGGTTAATGGAATAATCTACCTTATGTGAAAACCCTGCCTCATTTCTGATATGGAAGGCAGTCAAAAGGTTTTATACTCTTAACAATAATGAAAATCATTTTTAGTCTTCAGATAGGAAATTTGCAATAGTTAGAATTCAGAGCTTTGTAGTAATTTCAATAACACATGGAAAGAATCATGTGTTTTGGGGGTGTACATTTTATGCATTTGTTACTTCTGACTCCCCGTGTAACCTGCTATTCCACAAGTAGCTGTGAATTTATGTTTCTAGAAGCAGATACTGATAATTTACACATTCCTACTATCTGTTATCTTGGGGGGGGGGAAGAAAAATCTCTGGCTTTGAAACTGATATGAGTGTTTGGATAAAGGGGATTGCTTTTCTTACATGGAATCCCTAGTGCTCAGTGCTGCTAAGGAGAAGGCTACATTTCTCTTCTTCACTTCGTATAGAAAAACAATATTTCCCCCCAAGCCTTGTGGTGAGATCGAAATAGCAAATCTCAGAAGCCCGGATTACCGAACTCTTCCCCTCTTTTCCTCATCACGTTGTTTCCTCGCTCCATCTGTTGTTTTACCATCCAGCTTATTTGATCTCCATGGAAGATGAATGGCTTTGACTAAAAAAATTAAACAATGGCAAAATTAAAGTGCAGTGTAGAGTAAACCTTACGGTGCTGGAGAATTTCCTTTTTTTCCTGTTTCTGAGATCAGGTCTGGATTTCTTTGCCATCCACTCATATTTGCTGGAATCCTTTTAATCACTTGTGTTTCTTTTTAGAAATCTTGAAATTATAGTCATTTGTCTTTCATAGCTTTCTGTTCAGTAGGAAGCAGCGCTATGTCTGAATACTCCATTATAGACAAAGTATGAAGATCTGAGAAATTATATTGGTTTTGTCACTTGTAACTACTCAGTTCCAGCTCCTGGGTCTGTCACTTCAGAATATTTTTCTCACTTGTAAAGTGGAAACAATAGTTGCTTTGCTTTGACTCAACGTGTTTGGCAAGATACAACAGTATATGTAGAAGCAACTTGCAAACTTTAAAATGGACTACATGTGAAAGATATTAGACTGAAATAAAACCTCATAGAAAACTTACTGCATAGAATATTTTAATGCATATAAACAACTTATGGGGTATATAAGTGGGGAAAAAGTAGGTAAATAATACAAAGCCTATTCAAGCGTTTCATGGTATATTAGCTAATTTGGTATAGAGATATTTAATTTTTAACTGGCAGATAGCAATTCTGGTAGCTGTTTTAACTGTATTTCAAATTCTATCTTATATACACTGGGGGATACAATTTGAGAGAAGACCAAACCCTCATTATGTGCAAAAATAGCTTGCCATGGTCTGCACGATCCTGAAAATACAACCTTTAACGCATTATATTGTTCAACAACAAATAATATTTCTGAAGAGCTATTGGGGACTTTTCCACTTGCTCACAGAGCATATAGAAAGTTAAATTATATTCAGTTTGGGTGCCAGGATATATAGCAGAAAGCACTTGTCAGGGACAAGGATTGTTGGATCTTTATAAAAGTGATATATAACAGTGTTGCCTGAAGAATATTTTCTACAATAGAATTATTGAGGAAAAACAGCCTAGTTGGTCTCCTGGGTGACCTGGGCAGCTCTCCTATATGCAACCATAGCAGTAAGCTGGCTCACCAGGAAGGACTATGAGGCTTCTAATATGCAAATTATCCAGACATTTGGCATCTAACAATATCACGTTTCTCATGCTAGCATACCTGAAAATGCAAATTTGAGCTCCTCCAAATATGTTGGATGATGCTTTTCCCTTTCCAGACCCTCTAGACATATGCAGAGGCAGGTACCATCTTTATGTAGCAAGAACCCATGGTGAGTCTAGACATACTCAGCCTAAGCAAAATTCTCATAGACGGGTGAGAGTCTAGGGGACATCATTCACCCTGCTTGCCCTGTGCCTGTAAACTTCTTTGAGCTTCATCTTGTGTTGGGGGTACTTATCCTCCCCCTAAGTAAGATAAACATTGTTCATCTTGGGGTTACAGCCTTCAGGAAGCAGCACTAGGGTTTGCCTAACCTACCCCAAGAGTGAGAGAAACATACCTATGAATGTAAATGGGTTACATGGCCTAATTTAGATGAGATTTATTTATGCACAGGGATCACTGAAACAACTAGGCCAACCATGTGAGTACATTCCCAGGAACATGCCACAGTAACTTCACCATATCTGAACAAATGGTTCCAATGTGTTCAATGTCACAATTACATACTACTGAAGACCTGGAGCGGTGAATATACTGTGAAAAACCTGAGCAATGAGGCTATTGGGAAATTTCATTTACAGCAGCTTACTACTTCCTGGACTAGTATGGGAATAGGATGGTACTTGCAAACATCTGTGCCCCTTTAGAAAGAGCAGCACAGAGACAAAGAACCCCAGGCCATGGTCTAAATCTCCAAATGAGGTAGAAAGATAAAGGAAGCAAAAACAGAGATGACTGATAAACTTCCTCTTGAAGCTCCTTTATAAAAATTCATGTGCCCATAGCTCTTAGAAGAAGGAATTGAAAAGAAGGCATTCAAAAAAATTAAAACCCAGACAGAATTATTGGACAAATGTGGAAACCACTAGTACTTAAGGAGATTAAAGGGAAAAGACTAACAGAGATCAATCTACCAATTGTATGGCTTTTAGGAGATTGAGATAAAGATTCCCTTGGAGAATGTTTCCAGAAGAAAAGTATTTGTAGCTAGATGCCTGAGAATTTGACCCATGATTAAATGCTCTTTTCCACATTGACTCAAGTTTCCAAGATTAAGGAGCTGGGATTACTATGCTCCAGACCAATTTCTTCTACTTCATGGTTAAGGCTGTTTATCAAGTAACAAGTAACAGATATTGATGAAATGGGAGCTAGTTAGGGACCCCTGATTCTGAGAGAGTTACATGACTTAAAAGATATGCAAGTTGAAGGGACCTAGACAATGTGGCTTCTTTGAATAAGGATGATCTATGCCTTCCAAAATGGGACATGTCCTTAGTGTAGGGGGACTGAGACAATGGAAATTGTGCCTGGAAGTTGTATGACTACTGTCCTGCTATCACTGTGCATGTTCTACCATTGCCTGTCTTTATTCTTTCTTAAAACTACCTATATTTGGCACTGGATGAAGACTATTGTAGTTAACTTGAACTCAAGACTACTTATTCAGGTCTAAAGGAGCAAATAGTAACATAAAAACTATTTCTGCAAACTTCTAGAATAATGCCAGCAGTGATGGAGAAACAGATCAATAATAAAAAATATCCCGGCTATCCTATTTTTTATTAGAATATTTCAGATGGGCACACGGGTGGAAAGACCAGAGAAAGGTGGCAATATGCTTAGCATGAATGAACGGTTCAAGGTTTCTGAGATAAAGACAGTTTAGAATGTGAATTCTCAGAAAAAAATATACACTGATTTATGTCTGTATACCCTGCAGAGTGGAAAGGAAGTGAGAAGAGCTGCCAACCCTATAATGTCCCATGTAAACACTGGTGACATGGTATATGTTTTGCCTAGTATTTTCCTAATAACCCACAGAATCTATTTGAATAGAAAAATAATAGAAGTTCATGACTTACTTCAACACCTGTGGTTTGGTGGTTTTGGGGTTGGATAAAACATCACTTTCCATATAAGTAATTTAGGTTAAAAGGAATTTAAATAGCTGAAAGCTGCATGCCTGATTCTGTTGCTTTGGGGTTCACTTGCTAATCATTCATTTCTAACATATCTCGTATGGACAGTCTTTTGCAACCTTAATTTTGAAAGCAGTCCATTCTGATCATATTTTTAAAAGAAATAAAACATGGTGGTGATTTGGGAAACTCTTAAACGAATGCCATCAGTAAGATTTGCAAAACCAAAGACAAGCGATAAAGGCAAAACGTAACTGAATCACATTTCAATACTGAGAAGAGCTGGAAGCCAGATGCCGAGAAGACTGAAAATAATTCAGATAGAATCAGGCAGTAAGTAGATTAGTAGCATTCAATCAAGTAAATAAATAACTTGGGCAGATTCAAATAAAACTTGAAGTGAAGTAGGTTAGTGTTTTCACTTTAATTCCTGATCTTTATGTTTTAAGATCAGCCNTGAAGTGAAGTAGGTTAGTGTTTTCACTTTAATTCCTGATCTTTATGTTTTAAGATCAGCCCATCTGGAGGACATGCATTTGGAGTCTAAACCTCCAGGAGGACTGTAATAATGAACTCAAGTTTTCAGTGAGTGCCAGGTGAATAATTACCTTACAAGTCAGCATTCCAGTCAGAAATCTACTGTCAGTAAAGAGCTTCAGACTAGTGAGACAGAATCCTCAAAATTCTGGAAATAATTGTTTCTATAAATGATTAATCTCATTTAATTCTGAAAATTTTGAGAAGCAATAAAGATGTGCAAAGTTAATTGCACCCATGATACTAATCTATTTTTGGAATAACCTGTATTGATACTCACAAGTTTTGTAATATTTAAATAAATATTGACTTCTTAAAGTTAATAGATTAGCCTTAGAATTCTAATTTAAAATAAATAATTGAGTGACCTCAACTGAGATTTTTTATGGATTCATTTTATTTCTTTAGTGTATTCATGTTAAAACATGTGCAAACATTTATTTATTGAAGTTTATTTTTCAACTAGTTCACAAATGAATGGAAGACAGTTAGAGGGACTATGGAAAGTAAATAATCGAATAATTCCTTATGAGAAAGAGAGAAAGGTCATGATTGATAAGAGAGTGAGAATTAGATGTTTAGAGACTAACAGTTTAGCAACCTTTCATTATTGTAGGAGTCTTATTCCATCTACCTTAAGTGAATCATCATGCAGCACATGCATGTATTGAAATCACACACCGTACCCCACTCATATGTACAGTAAATGTTAAAATCATAAATAAATAAATTCGGAGTCTTAGTATTTCTAAAAGTGTTGTAGATCCTGACATAGTAAATGATTCTGGTGTAATGCAAGAGGAAAAAATCATTGGTCCTTGATAGTGTAAAAATTAGTTGTTTTTCCAATGAATTCAGTTACTAAATTATTTTTTATTAAAGTAATTTTATTTTTAAGAAACATAGATTGTGTTATACTCACATAGCTTAAAATAGAATTAGGCTAAAATAAATTTTTCTTTTTAGGGTACAGTAATGCTACATATTGCAAAATTATGGTTTAAAATGGAATCATTAGAATTTTGGCCTCATGGTGGACTGGATTTATTAAGGTTAGAAAATTACATTTTTAAAAAATGGTAGAAGACACCCGAGAAAACTGATTATGTGATGTGAAGTTAAATACGTTTCTGTTTTCTTATAAGTAAAACAGAGAATTTCAATTAACATTTTAAATACTTGCTATGTGCCTAACATTGTGTAAGTTGTTAAATTTTTTTAAAAAGTGGAAAACCCAGTACAGCCTCTCCTCAAAACATGTATTATTTAGTATGCAACCCAGTTGCACTGAGGGCCTCCATGAAAACTGGAAATTTAAGTTGAGATTTTTAAGAGAAGTTGGCTAAATTTTAATCAGTATTGAGACATTTAAGNATTTAAGTTGAGATTTTTAAGAGAAGTTGGCTAAATTTTAATCAGTATTGAGACATTTAAGACAACTTAGGTTTTACCATATTTATACATGTAAATTATTAAGTTAAATATTTTGGTGGGTTCCGCTCTTTGGACATATTTGTGGTGCTTTAAGAGAAAATCGAATATGTTGCATATATAAATGTATTTAATAAGTTTAAAGAAATTAAGTTACTCATGGTTTGATTGTTTAAGGAAATTAGAATTTTCTAATTGATTTGATCAAACATTGACCATAAGACCCTCTTGAAAATGACTGTCAAGTTTTATACATGTTATAAAAGAAAAAAAAAAGTTTGTAAAGTGAACCTGGTCTTAATGGAAAGCAAGTGGATTTTTTAAAATTTTGTTTTAATATTGATTCTTCAATAATTGTAACGTTAACTCTAAAACCCAAGTCATCGTATACAGAAAATTTTTGAATGAAAACTTCAGTTAGAGACAACGAAACCCCTTTTTGATAACAGGAATTGAAAAATATCATTTCCTTAAAAACATAATCAGGAGTTGCTTATAATTCACAAAGGTAAAGAACTGAGTGGTTATGTTTAGTTTTTAGGGATAAAGTCCATGGTGCAAAACACTTAGAGGCCTTTGTGGTCCCCTCTTACAAAATCGACGAAGTGCATACCAACCATGACCTTAGAATCCACAGAATCACATTATTTCATTTTCACTTAAATCTAGAAGAAAGCCATTCAAATGTCTCATTAGCAGAACACACTCTTACCTTTGCTATTAATAACAGAAAAAAAAAATGTTACTGCTCTATAATAGAAACAGATGCATGCATTAGTGAGACTATAGGCTCAGAGCTCTCTCGAAGAAACATACATTTGTTGGGAAGTTTGTCTCTCATGATCAAACCATCGGTACCAATTTCGTGGAACTCCATCTGTTAAGTCTATCTAGTTCAGCAGAGGGCTAGTGTGGCTGTCAAGAGTGAAACAAGCAAGTGAGAGATGACAATGTCTCAAGAAGCACAAGCTCATCAAAGTACCCTTTACAAATTCCAGACCAAAACAACACATTATACAGGCATCTAAAAACCAGGGCGGTGGTGCTATCTGTCCTGGGTCTCTTCCCATTCCTGTATAGTGAAGTTTCTATTTGGCGGACACTTTCTGGTCCTTTTACAATGTTCCACAATGTCCAACTCTTCCATGCCTTACTGAATAATGGGGCTTTGTCGGAATATTCATTTCTTGACATCCCTAATTACAAGCTACGTCAGATGATAAAGCTACTTTTTCTTCATTTTCCTTAGTGCATGGAAACTTCAATCTCTAGACTTTGCTCGAAGTCTCCATTGCCTACTTTTTCTGAAACTGAAAAATTGTCCCCTTTATTTCATCATCAATATACTCATTGAAAGGTTACACCCTGGAGCCTACATTAACATCTTCCTGGAAGCTCATATTATGCAGCTCTGACTCAAAAGATAGGGCTCCAAAGACCCCAACTTCATGTGCTCCTTGCGATCATGGTCTATTCTGCAACTTTCCAACAGCAACTGTCGCTGCCAAATAAGTGAAGACATGGGAAACGTTTTTATTTAGACTTAAGCCAACAGAAAAATAATTTCCATCTAGTTGTTTACAAAGTAAAAGAAAATAGGGTTAAGCAGAGTTGGAACTATCTAAATAATTGTTGCATATTTTTTGTGCACTTAAAAATATCCCCTTCTGTAGATTTCTAAGTGCATGAAAAATAATAGATTTATTAGTGATAATATATTCACCCTATTGACCAAAGGAAAATAACGGCTATTGAGTTAAGGGTATAATCTATGTGATTGCTTTTTTTTTTTTTAATGTTTAATTCCCAACTTTTTTTTTTTTATATTGGACATTTCAACTTCCAAATTCTCAGGGAACTATTAGGGTTTTCTGGCCCTGCCCCTTCACTCAGGCCTTGAATTCACTCCAGCAGATGTGCTTGTAAGTCACTGGAAGGGCCTACCAGACATGAAAGGTCTGCCATACGTGGCTCCTAATGAGAGACCAATTAGCTAAGGGGTGTTCTCCCCCAGCTCACTTTAGGTTGCCTGCATATTAATTAAAACAGATTGTTTTGACACCAAAAGACAGCTTACCTCTTTGGATGTCTTCTGTCTTGCTCCCTCCAGATTCCCCCAGACTATTAGACGCACAATGTGGCAAAATAAAGCTAGGAAAAATATTCATACTTCTGTTCTTTCTTTATCTGAGAAACATTTTGGCAGAGATTCAAAATGATTTCTGACATCATCTTGTTGCCCAATATTTAATAACCATTTACATGAAACTAATAATATTTTTTAGTGTACAAGAAAAAGACTCATTTGAGGAATAAAAGCACATTTTATCAAATGTTGAATTCACCTTTCACAGAGATTCAAGATGATACTCTATCTTGCAAAGTAGAAATATTAGTTATAAAAAGAAATATTGAGATAAAAAAGGCTACTGAAAAATGAAATAATGCCTAATTAAAATATGAAGGAGTGAATGAGCTTTAGATTCTGCAGAGAAACAAAGAGAGGCTAAGAAAATTACTTCAAAATTTTAAAAAAGAATAAAGAAAACTGGAGAGTAAAAATAAGAGGCAGAAACAAAAAGAACAGATATTAGAGATCCAGGATATGAAGGTACTTCAAAAAGTTCGTAGAAAAATAGAATTAAAAGGTAATATGAATTGTTCCATGATCTTTTCAAAGTACCCTTATACATATAATATAAATTGCAGAAAGGAAAACCCTTATACAGAATATGCAAAGAAAAAGCAATAACTAAAGCAACGAAAGGAAAAAGAAAAACAACTCAAGGAGAAAATGAATGTAATTCTTTACATTAAAGGGTTATGGCATATTCTAAAAAAAATCATAATAAAATGCTACAGAAACAATTTATTTTTTAATTTCAAAGATAAATGGAAAAAAATCCTATAAACCTATAGGTAGGGAGGTTAAAAAAAAATTACTAATGGAAACAAAAAGTAGATAAACATGAGATTTCTTGGCCTAGACCTAATCTTTAGGGAATAATGCAGCATGAAGAGATTTAAGGAGTAAGAAAGAGGCCCAATAAGTTTTTATTCATTTAAACTATTGCATAGGTGCAAAAAGAAAAACCATTAAGAAATGCTCAGAAATACAAAGGCTCAGAATATTCCCCAGTTACCACTCTGGTCATTTGAAAAATAAATCAAAGTAAATAATCCAATATCGAGAAGGACAAGATAGAAGGGAATTGAAGAAAAGCAATGAAACCACTCAAATGTAATGGATTAAGATGTCATTATGACAATTTAGGAAAACATACAAGCAATTATTCAATGAATACAGAAAATTGTAATGTTGTCAGGGAGAAAAAGTAAATTTCGTATATATTTTTTTTCGTATCACAGCCAATATAAAGTTTCATTCTTTTTAAGTAAAGAGAAAGATATATTCATATTCTCTTGTACTTATCTGAATATTCACTGGACAAGGTAATCTTTATATACGTATATATTTATACTTAGTGCTTTAGAGCAGCGAAAGGTGACCATTCTTTTCGTCTCGAGGGTTAAATCCAGAATAAGATCTCTCATTCTCACTTAGCTTCTCCTGCGACTCTGGTCTAGGACCACAGCCACATCTTCCCATGGCCTGAAGACCAAACATAGGGCTGCAAACATGAATACTTATGACTCTAATATAATGGGCCTTCACATGCAAGTTAACCTAAAATGACTCTTTTCCCAGTGAATTTTACCTAAATGTCAAAAGTGGTGTGCCAGGAAGAGCTCCAAATATTTTCATTGCCACCCTGATCTGGCCTAGAGACAGGAACATAACTTATAGAGTCTCCAGTTGCAGTGAACTTACAGTGGACCACTTTTATTTTTATAAGGATTTCCCTGCCAAGTTCTAAAACATGGAAACTTATATTAGCATGCCTGAGACGGCACACAGAGCGAGTGTTTGAGCGGACGGTGTCCTCTTTGATTTATGCTTCTCAATACTTTCGGAAATTAAAAATGGACATGGTTTTAAACTTTTTTAAACATTATTATTATTTCTTTGCTAGATCTTCAGGCTTGAGCATATCGACATAGTATTGCTCTAATTACTTATTCAATTATTTAGATAATTCTGCAGTTGAACTATATCTTTCCTTCTGTACACCCATTACCAATTTCAGAGAGTTGTATCTGCAGGATTTATTTATTCTTTTAATGTAGATTAAATGTGGATTTTAACCTGATGCTAAAAATCAAACAAAAAAATGTTTTCAGAGTGGGGAATTTCAATTCTTTTGATTTTTACTGAAGAAAATTATTTCAGCTCATATTAGGACTATGAGACCAAGCCTACACTTTCAAACATATGATGTTTCTGAGACAGGCTGATGATTGTTTATTCATTAATAATTACTATTCGCACATGCTTATTGAATTACCACTGTGTCAGACACACCTCTGGGCACTGAAACACACCATTGTGTACTGAAGACACAACACTATCCCTTGCAGATTATACTCTATTGTGACAATACAAAGGAAGGAAATCCTGTTACATTCTATGATATGGCTGAACCTTCGGGACATTATGCTAAGTGACAAATACTCTACAATTCCACTTTTATCAGGTATCTAAAGTAGTCAAACTCATAGAAAAAGGCTGCCAGAGGCTGGGGGAAGGGGAAAAATGGGAAGATTTTATGAAATGATTATAGTTTCAGTTTTGCAAGATGAAAAAGTTCTGGAGATCTGTGGTACAACAATGTGAATATACCTACTACGGAACTGTATACTTAACAATGATTAAGATGTTTTAAAAGGACATTCTATTGGGGCAGAAAATAAATAAAACCAATTACGGAGGATGTTATAACATGATAATTGATGTGGAGAAAACACACACTGAGGAGGGAAACTGATTTTAAAGGAGGAAGGTTTACAATTTTAAATAAGATGATTAGGAAGGCCTTGCTTTGAAGGTGACTTTAATGAATGGACTTGAAGAACGTGAGAAGTAAGGCCTGCGTTGTCTGGGGAAAGAGCTCTCTGATCAGAGGAACTAGCTTATAGAAGTTAAACCACTTTACCCCTGTTAGACTGCTTATATTCAAAAAGACAGTGAATAACAAATGCTGGCAAGGGTGTGGAGAGAAGGGAACACTCCTGCACTGTTGGTGGGACTGTAAATTAGTACAACCACTATGGAAAACAGTATGGAGGTTTCCCAAACAACTACAAGTAGATCTTCTATATGATCCAGCAATCCCACTTCTGGGTATATACCCAGAGAAATGGAAATCATCATGTCGAAGGGACACCTGCACTCCCATGTTCTTTGCAGCCCTGTTCACAATAGCCAAGACATGGAACCAACCTAAATGGCCATTGATGGATGATTGGATAAGGAAACTGTGGTATATATACGCCATGGAATACAACCCTGCCAAAAAAAAGAATGAAATACTCCCATTTGCAACAACATGGATGAACCTGGAGAAACTAATGTTGAGTGAAATAAGCAAAGCACAGAGGGATAAATACTGCATGTGCTCACTCATATGTGGGAGCTGAGAGAGAAAGAAGGAAGGAAAGAAAGACCACAGTGGTGCATTGGACTTGCAAAGGGAGAGCATACCGAGGGATACAAAGTAGAGTGGGGGGAATAGGGGAAGGGGAGGGAGGTTGGGGATAATTGGGTGGGGATCACTTGGTACAAATGCAATTTCTGGTAATGGTTATGCTGCCAGTAGGAATCTGGCCTTCACATCATGGGCACAAGGGGTGACAATTAGCTTTGTATCTCCTGAATATTCATAATTCAGGACTCAGATTACCTGTGGAAAGGCTAGTGTCCAAGTATCTGCAGTGTACCAGGATGGACTAGAAGGGCAAACACAGCAGGTGAGTGATGAGGGTTACGACAAGAAAGGGTCTGAAAAATCATCACAGTGCCCTGACTCAGAAAATGTCACGTTGCTTCCAAGACCAAGGAACATGGTGTACATGTCTTCTTTGTTAAGCTTGGCAGACAAGGGGCCTTATAGCCAAAAAGAATCCTCAAGCTGTTATGTCACTTGGATGAGATGGCACCTTGAATATAGTAGACCTTAAGAAACCTTCATTGCATTAATTAAAACGAACCTGTATATGCAAAGATGCAAGGTGAAGCAATGACATAATAATGTCTATGTGTGTGATATGTGTATATATATATATGTATATATAATGTACACTCTTTTTTTGGATTATCATAATAGTTTTGAATGCAGAAATTCTGAAACACAAACAAGCAGTTCAGTTAATGAAGGGAGGATGAATTTGATGTTTCAGATGGGTAGCAGTCTGACTAACATTCTCTGAGAGTAACCTCAGGCCTGACAGAGACGTCAGAGGGAGATAGTCCTGGAGCTGCCCTAAGAAGTTGGAGAAAATAAATGCTCAATAAAAAATTTCTTTTGAGAATTAGATATATCAGACACAGAATCACACAGTCTCCTTCTTAACTCAGTAGCAACACTTTCTCTTGGCCAAGAGTGTAAATGTGTCAGCACTCATCTACCCTGCTTAGCAGGTGTCAATAAACAGTTGCTGAATTAATTAACCTTGTTTTGTGTACCTAGGGAAAGTTCTTTGCAACACTTAGTTCCACACAACAAACAAGCCTATCTTGTTCTATGCTTCTCTCAACAGCTCTAGACAAAAGCTTTCTGTTAAGAATGGGGATTTTGCCAAATGGACAGCTCCCGTTAGTTTTCTTCTCGGTTTTCTAAACCTGGGATCCATCCTGATCCTTTCTTGCCTGATGAGGGTTTGATTGTCTTACCTGACCTAGAAACTTGCTATTTTTGCTCTGATAGATACCCATACCAATCAAAGGAGCCTAAACACATGCCAATCCTTGACCCCTGATAATACATTCTGCATAAAAAGAGAGTTAGGAATTAGTATTTCCAAAGTTCTGATGTTTCAGAAGCAGTGCTACATTATCTTGCTGAACCTTTCTCACTGCTCTTGGAGGCAGGTGCTTTTGCAAATGAAGATAGTGAGGTTGAAGGAGATCAAGGCCACACTGCTTACCACACATAATCACCTCAACCTAATTTGAATATCTGCTATTTTCCCTCTGTTACATCTGTATTGATCTTGTTTCCCAAAGTTGAGTTATTCTATCTTGGTTGACTCAGGATTTTGCCTAGTTGTTTACTTGTACAGTCACCATTATCTCTATGATATTACACCTTAAAAATCTTCTCTCCTCACTTAATGCAAAGCAGAAAGTTGAAAGGAGGGACAGCTGGATACCAAAATATGTTAAGTTCCTATCGGCTGGAAGGTGCTATGCCATGTACCCAACATCCATTGTGTTACGTAACCTTCGCAAACCTGTGTATTCAATGTCACTGTGATATTTATGAATTATTACACAGAGAGATAATATATGTTCATATATAACCGTGTTAGAGTTAATAACTGGCAGGGCAGAGATGTACAGTTGACCTCGAAGTTTTTAATTTCTCAAATGTCCAACTAACATCAAACTCTTTGATTTCTTCACTGTTACTGTCTTCCTGCCTGATTTCTCCCACTTTTTTGAAGACTTTGATACTTTTAATGCTATTGATTACAACAGAGAAAATCCTCCAGCTAGTAGAGCGCATTCTACTTGAATATGTCTGGTAGTCCAGGGTGGTACAGGGCCGGGGGGTATTCGTAAGTGACTCACATGTGGGTGTGGTGGCAGTGTGGTTGAAACACCTGCTCAGCATCAAAGTTGTCGTGATCAATTTACTCTTTGGAGTAGAGGTTAGGGGAAAATGCACACGAATATTTACAGATATATCCCCATTTATAAGCAGACAGACTTAGAGATACACCTAGGGAAAGAAAAAAAAATAGAAAGTGAGTTATCTAGTCAACATCATTTAAAGACCCTTCACCCCTTTGGATAGGTTTGAACTGTGAATAGTATTGCCTTAAGATTGGTCTGCCTCAGACTCTGGGGATGTTGGAGAAGTGGTTAGTGAAGATAACCTTTTCACCATTTGTGGCAAATTTATACTGCAAAGAAGAGAATACAAGAAAATCCTCATACAGAATTTATTTTTACGTATGAAATATTATTTTAAACGTAAAAAGCACTATTAAGAAATATACAGAACTTCTGTCCACAAGTCTGTTAATAAGAAGTAATATTTATAAATGAAACATTTTTTACCCCAATTTTAAATCCTACATTTGAGAAATATAATACGGTGCATAATGTGTGTCCACTTAGTGTATTTCATGTTATAATGTAGCATACAGCTTTCTATTTTGTCAGAGATGGATCTAGCTCATTCTTTTTAATAACTGCATTGTATACCATTATGTAGAGTTAATTATGCAAATTTTCAAGTTGTCTTTTTTCACAAATGAAGATGAAATGAAAATATCTGTGCATGGATCTCTTTGTTCTTATATTTCTATAAGATACTAGAATTAAGATTAATTGCTGTGTAAGTGCATTATATAATTTTACAGATATAAGCGAATTGCTTACCAAAGTTTTAATACTGTAAACGTCCACCAACCACTTATTAGTTTGATTTCTGTAGTTTATAGCAGAATACCTGATATGTTTATAGTAATTCACACACACACACA
>NW_007735160.1:2394-3056 GCF_000696425.1 Galeopterus variegatus | reverse complement strand
CACACACACACACAAAAGAAATTTATTTCTTACAGTTTTTGGAGGCTGGAAAGTCAAGGTTGAGGGAGAATGTTGGTGATGCATTTCTTCTTGGTGGCAATTCTCTGCAGTGTCATGAGGTGGTACAGCATATCACCTGGGGACAGCAGAGCAAGAGTGACTTTCCAAACACTTTCTTCCTCTCCTTGTAAGGAACCCATTAAACCTTTAACTCATTAATTAATCCATTCATGAGGTCATAGTCCTCACAATTCAAGGACCTCTTAAAGTTGGCACCTTTCAGATACCATAGTCACATTTTCCATCCTCTTAACAATGTTGCAATGGGGACAAACCTCCAACATCAGCTTGGGGGACATTCAAAGCACAGCAAACAGTTTAAAGCCAATAACTATTTT
Organism: Galeopterus variegatus; assembly: GCF_000696425.1. Taxonomy (NCBI): domain Eukaryota; kingdom Metazoa; phylum Chordata; class Mammalia; order Dermoptera; family Cynocephalidae; genus Galeopterus; species Galeopterus variegatus. Next base: position 2,658 of record NW_007735160.1, on the reverse strand, counting down.
TCCTAACTTTGTCCAACCTGGATATTATCATTCTATTTAGTTTTTCCAACTGGGTGAATAAAAAGTGATATCTTGTGCTATATCTATATATATCCTTTATTAATGTTTGATTATCTTTTATAATTTTATTAGCAATGTGTATTTCTTCTATGAATTTTCTATTCCTGTCTTGCTATACTTTTATTATTTGAATGTAGACTGACTTCTAATGGACTCACTGGTTGTTTTTTATACATTATAAGCATTAGTAACTTACTACCACAA
>NW_007735160.1:0-1354 GCF_000696425.1 Galeopterus variegatus | reverse complement strand
TAGGACCCTGTAGAAGTGAATGGATTAAAAATGGTGATCAGGGGCATGATTCTGAGGGCTTTAAAAAGAGAGGAGAGTCTGTCTTTCTCTCCCTCTGCTTCCACCATCTTGCAATGTAAGACCCCTGGGTCACTGTCGCCACCACCAGATGGACTTCAGACTTCTCAAACTCAGAAACTGTAAGCAATAAATTTCATTTTCTTTATAAATCACCCAGTTTCAGATATTTTGTTGTAAGCAACAAAAATGGGCTAATACAGAAAACTGGTTCCAGGAGCTGTATTAGTCCATTTTGTGTTGCCATAATAGAATAACTGAGACTGGGTAATTTAGAAAGAACAGAGGTTTATTTGTCTTATGATTCTGGGATAGCTGCATCTGGCACAGGAGTCAGGCTGCTTCTACTCATGGCGGATAGTGGCAGGCTGCTGGTGGGTACAAGCAGATCACATGGTGAGAGGAAGCAAGAGAGAGTGAGAGGGAAAGTGCCAGGGTCTTGTAAACAACCAGCTCTCATGGGAACTAATAGAGTGAGAACTCACTCATTAATCCCCTCTCCCCCAGGGAGAGCATTAATCCATTCATGAAGGATCCACCTCAATGACTCCAACACTGATTCCAACACTGTCACATTGGAGATGAGATTTCCACATGAGTTTTGGCAGGGACAACACATCCAAACCCCATCACTTATCTATCTGCAAAATGTTTTAATTTGCCTTGAACTGCTAATTCTTAATTGAAATGTGGATCTTGGAGGTGGTCTGTTAGCTCAGTTAGTTAGAGCACAGCCAGGTCAAGGGTTCAGATCCTCATACTGGTCAGACTCCAAAACAAACAAACAAAAACAAAATATGAATCTTAGAAAATGAGAAAAAGTAAAATAAATTTATACATAAAATCGTAGTTTTATAATTTTGTATTTAATGTAGTTAACTGCAAATTTGTGTTAGGTATTCTATGTTCAACCAATTTTGAATTTCTTTTTTCTTTCTCTCTCTCTCTTATTATTTTTTTTTTTTTGCAAGTCTTATAAAGAGGTTGGTTTCATGAACTATTTCAGGAACCAAACCAAACAAATATAAAGTAAAGATAAATGAACCTAATTACTTAAAATGATGTATTCTGTCCTTTTTAAAAAGAGTTGAATGTACACTTTATCTCATCCCACTTAATAACCTAAACAGACATAACTGAACACGTTAGTGAAATAACACTCTTTCCAATTCATTATCTGGAACTCAAACTTAAAGCATGTTCATTTTTCAGGTTTCTATATAAATTGATTTCAAAAGGTGATTTTTCATTCCTAATAATATTTTAATATATTTTCTTTCACAAAATCTAAGTGCTC
>NW_007735159.1:1451-81825 GCF_000696425.1 Galeopterus variegatus | reverse complement strand
AAAAAAAAAAAAAAAAAAAAAAAAAAAAAACAGAGGGGGAAGAAGACATAACAACTACAGTTCTTAAAGTTGACCTGACAAGCAAACAGAAAGGACATTGTTGGGTGGGAGGGAGGAGCGGGAGGAGGGAAGGACGTTTCGGTAATGGGCCATAATAATCAACCACATTGTAAATCGACAAAATAAATTTTTTTAAAAAAAATGAAATGTTTGAATTATCAAATATTTTTATCCTATGTAGGGATGGCCGGTTTGCTTACTGGCTGAGCGTGGTGCTGACAATACCAAGCCAAGGGTTAAGATCCCCTTACTGGTCATCTTTTGAAGAACATGAGCGTGGTGCTGACAACACCAAGCCAAGGGTTAAGATCCCCTTACTGGTCATCTTTTGAAGAACAAAAAAAAGAAAGGATGGGAGAGGGAAAAAGAGTGAGGAAGAAGAAAAGAAGGGACACAAATTACGAATATCAGAAATAAAAGAGGTAATAGCCCTACTGCTCTTACACACATTAAAGGAAGGGAAGGGAATATTATAGGCAACTTTATGCCAATGAATTTGATAACTTAAATCAGTGATTCTCAACTAATGGGACATTTGGCAAAATGTCTGGAGACATTTTTAACTGTTACACTGGGGAGGTTGCTCCTGTTACCTAGTAGGTAGAGGAATGAGATGCTGTTAAACAAGCTATCATGCAAAGGACATCTTTCCATAACAAAGAATTACCCTGCCAAAATGTCACTTTGGTTGAGAAATCCCTATTTAGATGAAATGAAAGTTTAGATGAAATGAACAGTTTTGATGAAATCCTTTGAAAGACCCCTAACTACCAAAGTTTTCTTAAGAGGAAATAAATAACTTGAATGGTTCTTTACCTATGAAAGACACTGAGTTTATATTTCAAAACTTTCCAAAAAAGAAAACTCTAGTCCCCTATAGCTTCATGGACAAATTCTACCAATTAGGAAGAAATAATATCAATGTTATACTAATTTTTCCAGAGTACAGAAAAAGAGGGAATACCTCCCACTCATTTTATGTAGTTGTTACCCTTTTATCAAAACCAAATACTACAAGAAAAACCAGTGGCTAATCATGATCATAGATGCAAAAATCACTAATAATGGCAACGCAAATTCAACAATATATAAAAAGGATCATAAATCATGACCAATTGAGATTAATCCCAGGAATGCAATCGTTTATTCAGCATTGGAAAATCGTCAGTATAATTCACATACCAATGGACTAAAACACAAATCCATATGATCATGGAAAATGATGCAAAGCATCTGAAAACCTTTTGTGATAAAAAAGCTGTCAGCAAATAGGAATAAAAGAGAACTCCTTCATTCCCATTAAGGACATCTACAAAAAGCCTACAGCTAACCTCCAAACTGAGTGGTGAAAGACTAAATACTTTCTACTAAGATTAAGAACAAGGTGAGGATGTCTACTGTCATCATTCCTACTCAGCAACATACTGGAGTCCCTAGACAGTGAAGTAAAGGAAGAGAGAGAGAAAGAGAGGGAGAGAGAAAAAAAAAGAGACACAGGGATTGGAAATGAAGATTTAAAATTTCCTTTATCAACAGATCTTATGATTGTCTATGTAGAAAATTCCACAGAATCTTCAAGTGAGTTTAGCAAGGTCACAGAATCTACATAAAACACTGTATATCTACATGCTAGCAATGAACAATTAGAAAGTTAAAATAAAATATAGTACCATTTATAATAACATCAAAAAACATGAAACACTGAATAAATCTAACAAAATACGTAAAGCATTTGTTCAATTAAACTACAAAACACTGTCAAGAGAAAGAGTAGTATATTCAAGGACTGGAAGAGCCAATATAAAGATATCAGTTCTCACCAAATTGAGCCATAGATTAAATGTAATCACAATCAAAACCCTCACAGAGTTTTTTCTGGTTTTTTGTTTGTTTTGTAGACAAGCTGATTGTAAAATTTGTATGGAGAAGCAAAGATGGCAAACAGCTAAAACTATTTTGAAAAATAAAACCCAAGTTGGAGAACTCACACTGCCTGATTTTAAGCCTTATTACAAAGCTAAGAAGTATGGTATTGGCAAAAGGATAGATGTATAGATCCTTGGAACAGAAATCCAGAAATAGAACTACATATATATGAGGATACTTCAAAAAGTTGGTGAAAAGATAGAATTAAAAAATAATATGAATCTTTCCATGAACTTCTTGAAGTACCCTCATATGGTCAATTAATATTCAACAAAGATGCTAAGGTAATTCATTGAGGGACAGAATGGTATTTTTAACAAATAGTGCTGGAATAGTCTGGCATTAATTAAAAACAAAAACAAAAAAACTCAATCGTGTGTCACACCATACATAAAACTTAATTTGGGATGAACTGCTGATGTAAATATAAACTTAAAAATATAAAACTTTTGAAAGAAAACATGAGACCATCTTAGTGCTATTGAGTTAAGCAAAGGTTTCTTAGACAGGACAGAATAATCAAAAAGGAAAAAGTGATAAATTACATTTCATTAAAACTAAAAACTCCTGCTCTTTGAAAGACACTGTTAAGGAAATTAAAAGATAATCCATGGACTTGGAAAAAACCTTTGCGAACACACATCAGATAAAGAACCTGTTTCCATAATGTACAAAGAACTCCCAGAACTCACTAATAAGAAAACAAACAATCTAAATAAAAAGAAGTGAGCAAAAAATTTGAGCACCACTTCACCAAAAAAGAGATAAGATAGAAAATAAGCATATGAAAAGATGTGTAACATAATAGTCATAAGGGCAAAGCCACAATGAGAGACAGCCACATACCCATCAGAATGGCTAAACGTTACAAAAAAAAAAAAAAGTCTGAAATTGAAACTTATAAATTTTTGGTGGGAATGCAAAATGCTACAACTACTTTGGAAAATAATTGGGCAGTTTCTCATAAAACTAAATATATATATTTACCATATAACTTAGCAATCCTACTCTTAGGAATTTATCCAACAGAATTATAACATATATCCACAGACTTGTACATGAATGTTTATTCTGATACCAACTGATATACTGTATTATAATTCTGACACTAACCACCCAGAAAAGCACTAATTATGATTTTAGTTTTACTATAAGGGATAAATATTAGGACCAGCCAAATGAAGAGACAGGGTGAGGTCTGGGAGATTCTGCAACACAGAGCCTCCATGTGATCTTCCTGTGGAATCAGGGTGTGCCACCCTTGATAAGGAAAAGGCAGACCCTAAATGGAGTCACTTATGCTAAGCTTCCACCAAACCAAAAGCTAAATTTTTCACTTGTTAGATCTGACCTTCTGTGAAACCAGGAGAGAGCTGATAGCCAAATCCCTTTATGCCAACAAATTCTGTTTACACTCCTACAAGGAAAGTAATCTTGAAACAACCAATCCACTATTTTTTCATTGTTCATGCTTTCCTACATTTTTTTCTGCCTATAAAACTCACCTACTCTGAATAGTTCATCAGAGCTCCTTTCTATTTTGTAGACTGGATGTGGACTGGTTCATGAATTGCTAATGAAAGCAATTAGATCTTTCAAATTAAATTTACTGAAATTTTATTCTTTGAAATCCTCTTAGGAAACCAATGTGTACTCAAACCAGGAAGTTCTACTGAGCTTCATTGTCCAGAGTTCTTACTGGGGTTTCATTACATAGACATGTTTGATTAGCCATGTGATTGAACTCAATCTTCTTCTCCCCTCATTAGAGGTCAGCTGGCTCAAAGCCCCAATCCTATAATCACAAGACTAATCTTTCTAGGGACCAGTCTCCATCCTAAGTCATCTCATCTCATTAGCACAAACCCAGGTGATCCAAGGGGCCCATGAATAAAAAAGACATTCCACTACTCAGGAAATTCCAAGGATTTAGAGTCTATAGCCCAGGAACCAGGGACAAACATCAATCAAATTCTTCATCATACAACAATGTTTATAGAAGCTTTATTAATAATCACCCAACTTTGAAATAACCCAAATGTCCTTCAACTGGTGAATAGATAAAATAGATTTTGGTATATCCATACAATGGAATTTTATTAACAATAAAAAGGTGAGCTATTGATATATGCAATATAGCTGAATTTCAAAGACAGTATGACAATTTTTTTTACATAGATATTATAAATGGCATAACTATCAATGTAGCATCATCTTATGATATGTAGCATCAGAGGAATAAATCCTTTGTTATAAAGCCATAAATTAACTTAGTTCAAGTTTTCATAACCTTGTGCTACTGACATTTTGGACCAGATAGTTCTTTATTGTGTGGTCCTGTAAGATGTTTAGAATCATCCCTGGCCTCTACCCATTAAGATGCCAGCAGCAATTTCCCCAGTTAGGACAATTAAAAACATCTTTAGACATTCCCAAATGTTCCATGAGGATAAAATCAATCACCCATAGTTGAAAACTAGTAATTTAATAGAACACATATTTTTATTTTTCATGAACTTAAATGTTTTGTAAAGACAAAAATAACTTACTTGACCCACTAAATCAGTGTAGGAAATGTATGGTGCTCAAATTAGGCTTTCCATAAGAAAACATAGCCAAGTTTTGCATAAATTAGAACATTTAGAACATTATACTAAATTTTGCATAAATTAGAACATTTAGAACATTATTCTAAATAATGTTTTCATACAAAGACAAAGACATACAACTGTTTTAAATAAAAATTATTAAACCTGTCTAATTTGTCCAATATTCACTTTGCTTAGTAATAAAAGGGTACTTTAAAAAGTTCGGGGAAAAATAGAATTGAAAGACAAGACAGTATTATCTTTCCATGAACTTTTTGAAATACCCTTGTATTACCTGAACTTTTTCTACATTTACATACCTAATTATAAAACTTTCATATTTTATTTAAAAATACTGAAGATCTTAGCATTCTTCTTCTTGGTATTTGATAACCTATATATACCTTTGTTTCTTGTAACCGAGCAATCAAGACCATTATTTTAAATCATGGCTAACTTTTTCCATCCACCTCCTGCAGCAAGTATTTGAGATTCCTTAAAGAGCTAGCAAATTTATTCATTGGACTTTTTTTTTAAACACTCTTTTTTAGTCTTGAAATCTGTAAAATTTTTCCCTATCATTTTTTAGAAAAGGGCAGTTTGAATAACAATGTCCTCAACAGCAGTATCTGTTTTACAAAAATTCAATTTTTTCAAATATAGCTTTTTTTTTCCCCCAGTATTTTATCAATATACAATACAGTGATTTTTGGAAAAGGAGGAATTGATAAAGGGACACAGACTTTTTTTTAAAATTTAATTTTCTCTAAAAATTACTTGGTTCTCTTAAACTTACATAAATCCTACTTAGTCCATTCATGCCAATCAAAATAGGAGCTCCATTAAATTAGAGAGACTTTAAAAATCTAATTTATTATTTATCTCTGGAGATAAGCAAAGACATGCAAGTCTATCAGCAAACACATTTAGAAAGTATTTCATACTCACACAATAAAAGAACTTTTTCAACTCTTGGGAAAACTAGGGAACTCTGGAGGAGTTCAGTGCTGAATTTCTTCCTATTACAGTAAAGATGTGTGTATGTTTTGTTTTGTTTGTTTTTAACACAAGCTTTTTTGGGGGAGGGGGAGCAGGATGGCCAGCTAGAAGACTACTACTGCTAGTCTTTCCAACAAAGACAAATGAAACAACAAAAAGCAACTACACTTGTATGAAAATAATAAAGGAAAGTCCTGGAGCACATCAAACATTAGTAAGCATAGAAAATCAGGATAGCCATATAGAGAACAAAAGAAAATACCCAGCCTCCACCACTTCATCCTCCACCAAGGAGGAACAGGGACCCAGAGGTCTTTCTATCTGCAGGGGAAAGGGAAAGAGCTACTCTGCAGATGCCTGCAATTTAAGCCATAAGGGAGCTGCACTGCCCTTGCAGGCCATGAGCCCAGTGTGATGAGCTGCTGAGAGCCCACATGACTGCATTAATCCAGGGAGGGAGTTCATGCTGAGATCCCTTAAACCCTGGGTCCTGGGCTGCCACAGCAGTCACCATTTGGCATCTGAGCCAACACCTATGTGCCTTTTGCCCTGAGGCCCAATAGCCTCAGCATCTCCACAACACTGAGGTCCCTCATCGTGACTGCATGTGGCATTTATGCCCTGGGAATAGGCGGTCCAGTGCGCTGTGAAGGCTACCCTCAGGACAGAGGGAGTCAGAGTACACAGTGCACACACTTTCTGGAGCCAGACAGCCTACTGATTGGGGACTTCTGCCACTGCCAAGCATCCCACTCTCTTCAATGGAACATACAAACACCTCTCATGGGGACACTGAGTCCTGCTGTAGCTCCAGCAAACCCATACAGATACGCACACTCCAGCTGGGAAACTGTGGAGTACCCATATGCTTCTCTTGAGGGCATAAAGACCCATCCGCAGCTCCAGTAAGCCTGCTTAAGGCTACTAGCCCCAGCTGTGGAGCTGCAGAGGGACCCAAAATCCTTTTGGGGGGAAGAGGGGTTCACCCACAACCCCAGTGATTGTGTATGGCAACCCACTCCAGCTGAGGAGCTGTAGAATGACCCAGTGTCTCTTTTGGGGACATAGGAGCCCATCCACAGCCCCAGCAACCTCACTGAGAGTGGCCCATTCCATCAGAGAAGATGCAGAGTGAGCCAGTATCTCTCTTGATGGCACAATGGACCACCCACAGCACCAAGAACCTTACATGGGGCAACCCAGCTGAGGAGCTTCAGAGTGACTCTGTATCTCTCTTGGGGGCACCAGGGCCTGCCCAGGACTGCAGCAGCCTCAGCCAGAGTGAGCAGTTGAAGACAGCCCCAACACCTCTCTTGGAGGTGCAGAATCTTGCCAACCATGGCAACGTTATTCACTGTGGCACATTCCAACTGAGAAGCTGCAGAGAGACCCAACATATCTCTTGGGGGAACAGGAGACCACACCCGGCAGTGGCCTGGCCTAGAGTGGCACACGCCAACAGTGGTGTTGCAGAGCAACCCAGTGTCTCTCTTGATGGGGAAGTGCCCCACTCATGACCCCAGAAACCTCGTCCAGAGCAACTCCCTTCAATAGTGAAGTTGCAGAGTGGCTCAGAGTTCCTCTTGAGGACACAGGGACCACTCACAACCCCACAACCTCACTCGGTACCACACACTTTCAGCTGAGGAGCTGCAGAGCACACCAGCACCTCCTTTGGGAGTACAGGGCCCAGTAAAAAGCCCTAGTGACCTCACCCAGAGTAGCCCACTTTAGCTAAGGAGCTGCTTAGCACCTCATTGTCTCTCTCAAAGCCCAAGATCCTAATGTCAACCCTAGCAATCCCACCCAGGGTTGCCCATCTAAGCTGAGGAGCTTCATAGCTCCCAAATGCATCTATCAGGGGCAAAGCATTCTGCCCAGGGTATCAGTGAGCCTACCCAGGGTCACCTACTCCAGCTGAGGAGGAACAGAACACCACAATGGTTCTCCCAACAGCTAAAAACCTTATCCATGATTCCTGCAACTCAGCCCAGCATTGCCCACTTCATCAAGGAGCTGTTGGACAACCCAGTGCCTAGACCATGGAGGCACTGAGACAACCAATGTTGAATACCGTTGACGAAATCACATGGAGACTACACTACTGCGTTCACTCAGAACCAGACCTAAAACACCCTACCCAAATGTCAGTATAGAACATATCTACATGACAGAGACTCTCCTTTGAAAGCTACTCCAGGATATTAGAAGAAGTGACTGTTCCACCAGATGCCCAGACATCAATGTAAGAATACAAGAAACATGAAAAAAGCAAACAAAAAATGACACACCCAAAGGAATACAATGATTCTCTTGTACCAGACCTCAAAGAAAAGGAAACTGATGAAATGCCTGAAAAGACATTCCAAATAATCTGAAAGAAACTCAATGAGATGAGAGAAAATACAGATAGACAACACAATGAAATAAGAAAAACAACTCAGGATCTGAAGGAGAAATTCAACAAAGACACAGATATAAAAAAGAACCAAGCAGAAATCTTGGAACTAAAAATTCATTCAACGAAATAAAAAATAAAACCAAGGCTAAAGAAACAGCCTAGATCAAGCACAAGAAAGAATTTCTGAACTTGAAGACAGGCTGTTTGAAATAACCCCGGTTGACAAAAAAAAGTAAAAAGAATTTTGTAAAATGAAGAAAACTTACCAGATCTATAGAAAACCTTAAGCATGCAAACATCAGTATGATGAGTGTTCCATAAGGGGATGAAAAGGAAAAACAACAAAAATTCTATTTAACAAAATAATAGCTGAAAACTTGCCAAGTACTGGGAGAGATGTGGACTTCCAGATCAAAGAGACTCAAAGTTCCCCAAACAGATTTAACCCCAAAGGTCATCTCCAGGACAAATTGAAGTCAAACTGCCAAAAGTCAAGACGGAGTATTCTAAAAACAGAAATAGAAAAGCATCATCACATATAAGGGAATCCTCATCAGGCTAACAGCAGATTTCTCAGTAGGAATCTTACACACCAGGAGAGAGTGGGATGACATATCCAAAGTGCTGGAAAAAAAAGATTCAACCATTCTATAACCAGCAAAGCTATCCTTCAGAAATGATGAAAAGTGACTTTCCCAGAATAACAAAAACAGTGGCAATTCACCACCATAAAACAGGCAATACAAGAAATCCTTATGAGAGTCCTACCTCTGAAAGCAAAAGAACAATAACCATCATCAGGATGACATATGAAAGAATAAAACTCACTGGTAGAGAGGATACACAAATGAAAAGAGAAAGAAATTATATCTTATCACTACAAAAAAACCACCACACAGCAAAGACAGACAATAAAAAGAAAGCAATAAACAAAATACATATAAAACAAACATAATTTTTAAAAAATGTCAGTAGTAAGGCAATACGTTTCCATAACAACCTTAAATGTAAATGATTTAAATCCCCCATTTAAAAGATATAGAGGAGCTGAATGCATTAAAAACTAGACCAAACTATATGTTGCTTAAAAGAAACTCACTTCACCTGTAAAGACGTACATAGACTAACAGTAAAGTGAGAGAAAAAGCTATTCCACATGAATGGAAACCAAAAATGAGCAGTAGTAATTACATCAGATAAAATAAACTTTAAACTTAAAACTACACAAAGAGACGAAGTAGGACATTATAAAATGATAAAGGAATCATCTTAGCAAGAGGATATAACAAATGTAAATATACAGGCACCCAACACTGGATCACCCAAATATACAAAAGCAAATTATGATTGATCTAAAGGGAGAGATAGACCTCAATACAATAACAACTGAAGACTTCATCACCCCTCTCTCATACTGGACAGATAAATCTACACAAAAAATCAGCAAAGAAAAATTGGATTCAAACTGCACTACAGACCAAATGAACTTCATGGACATTTACAGAACATTTTATCCAACTGCAGAATATACATTCTTCTCATCAGCACCTGGAACATTCTCCAGGACAGACAACACATGAGGCCACAAATCAAGTATCAGCAAATATTAAAAAACTGAAATCATATCAAATATCTTTTCAGATCACAACAGAATAAAACTTGAAATTAATAACAAGTAAAACTTTGAAAACTGTACAAATACACAGAAATTAAACAACATGTTCTGGAACAACCCCTGGGTCAAAGAAATAATTAAGAAGGAAATCAAAAAACTTTTAAAAACAAGTGAACGTAGAAGCATATCATACCAAAACCTATGGAATACTGCAAAAGCAGTACTAAGAGAGAAATGTATCACAATAAGTGATACATCAAAAAAGTGAAAAGATAATAAACATCTCAAGCAACTAGAAAAGCAAGAACAATTCAACCCCAAAATTAGTAGATGAAAAAAATAAGAAAGGTCAGAGCAGAACTAAATGAACTAGAGACCAAAAAAATTATAAAGATTAATGAAACAAAAGCAATCCTGAATAAAAATAATAAGCTGGAGGTATTACACCACTTGGCTTCAAAATATACTACAAAGAAATAGTAACCAAAACAGTATGGTACTGGCACAAAAACAGACATATTACCAATGGAACAAAATAGAGATCCCATAAGTCAAACCATGTACTTACAGCCAACTGATCTTTGACAAAAGCACTGAGAACATATACTGGGGAAAGGAGAGCCCTTTTCTTTTTTTTTTTTTTTTTTTGTCCTTTTTGTGATTGGTAAGGGGATCGCAACCCTTGGCTTGGTGTCGCCCCGGTCATCCTTATATAGGATCCGAACCCGCGGCGGGAGCGCCGCTGCGCTCCCAAGAGCTGCACTCTCCCGAGTGTGCCACAGGGCCGGCCTTTTCAATCAATGGTGCTGGGAAAACAGGATACCCATGTGGAGAAGAATGAAACTAGACTCCTATCTCTCACCATATATCAAAACCAACTCAAAATGGATTAAAGACTTAAGTATAAGACCCAAAACTATAAAACTTCCAGAAGAAAACAGAAGAAATGCTTCAGGACATAGGAATGGGCAAAGATTTTATGAATAATACCTCAAAAGCAAGGGTGACAAAAGCAAAAATAAACAAATGAATTATATCAAATTAAAAATCTTCTGTACAGCAAAAGAAACAATCAACACAACAAAGAGACAACCTGCAGAATGGGAGAAAATATTTGCAAACTATACATCTGACAAGGGATTAATATCCGGATATACAAGGAACTCAACAGTAATATATATATATATATATAATATATATAATATATATATATATATGATTAAAAATGGGCAAAGGAGCTGAATAGACATTTCTTCAAAGAAGACATACAAATGGCCAACAGGTATATGAAAAAATGCTCAACATCACTAATCATCGGAGAAATGCAAACCAAAAGCACACTGAGATATCATCTCACCCCAGTTGGATTGGCTAAAACAGAGAATAACAAATGCTAGTGAGGATTCAGAGAAAGGGGAATGTATTAGTCTGTTTCTGCTGCTTATAACAAAATATGCAGAACTGGGTAATCTGTAAGAAAATGAAATTTATTGCTGACAGTTTCAGAGGCTGAGAAGTCCAAAGTCCAGAGAACACATCTGGTGAGCATCTTCTTTAGTGGTGACTTTACAGCAACACAGGGACTCATATGGCACAAAATGGCAGAGCAGAGAGAAAGACAGAGTTCCTCATGCACTCTCTTTTTAAAACCCTCAGAACCACACCTACCACCAGCATTAATCTATCAACTTAATTGCCTCTTCAAGGCTCCACCTTTCAATTAACACAACAGTTACAGTAGGGATTAAGTTTTGAGGGGACATTCAATCCAAGGCAGGGAACTCTTACACATTGTTAGTGAGACTGTAAATTAGTACAGCCATTATGCAGAATAGTATGGAGGTTTCTCAACACCTACAGATAGAACTCCCAAGCAAATACACCTCTGGGTTATACACCCAAAGCAAAAGAAGTCAACGTGTTGAAGGGATACTTGCACTCTCATGTTTATCTCAGCTCTATTCACAATAGCCAAGATTTGGAACCAACCTAAATGTCCAGTGATGGATGACTGGATAAAGAAAATGTGGTATATATACACAACGAAATACTACTACTCAGCCATAAAAAAGAATGAGCTTGGAGAAAATTATGTTAAGTGAAATAAACCAGGCCCAGAAAGAGAAATAGCACATGTTCTCACTCATATGTGGGAGCTGAAATTTATATATAATAACAGTAATAATAATAAGTTGAACTTTTAGAAGTAGAGAGTAGAACTGTGGTTACCAGAGACAGGAAAGGGGAGGAGAGAGGGATAGTGAGAGGTTGGTTAAAGCATACAAAATTATAGCTAGGTAGGTAAAATTTGTTCTATGGGTATACAGTAGTGGTAGGCATGTAAAATTAACAGTAATTTACTGTATGTTGTCAAATGGCTAAAAGACAGGAGCTTAAATGCTCTCATCACAAGGAAAAGATACATTTTTGCAATGATGAATTTGCTAACTATCCTGATTTGATTTCTATACATTGTATACATGTATCGAAATATAAACCCGTACCTCATAAATATGTACAATGTTTCAATAAAATAAAATAAATAAATAAAACTTTTTTAAAAAGCTTTTATTTCATACCTTCACCTAGTTCATTTTTTTGTAATGGGATTTTTTTTTTTTTTTTTTTAAGAAAGGAGAAAGAAAAATCAGGCTACTCAACATTCTCCAGGTTGCTTAGGAAGTCACGAAGCTCCAGACACGCCAGAAGTAATCTTTCCCATTCAATCTGCAGTCTCATTCCATCAGACATACATACTCCCTGATATAATTATTATAAAAACCAAGGAAAATTCTTAAGTCTCAAGTCTTTACTCTGAAACAAGGTGCAACTAATTTCAATTTTTTACCTAAGTCTCTGTATACATTCTCTCCTACTTGAAGGTTCATCTGTGTTTTTAAATTAGATATTCCCAGTAGTACACATAAATGACCAATTTTTATGCTCAATTAATGTCCAGAAGTTGAGAGACAATAAAGTGGGCATATGACAGCTGCAAATGCAAAAATAACACAGTTACAAACATTCGTATAAGGCTAATTACTTTTCTTTTACAAGGAGAGAAAAGGGTTTTTTTGTTTTTCCATTTATACACACACACAAGAACTAGCAGTCTCACTTCTACAACTTTACCCACCAATCAAAAATAAAGAAAACTCACCGATTTGTTGCAGGAGGGAAGTCACAGACACAAAGAACTGTAGGAAGCTGCTTTCTTTCCAGCCAGCATGGAAAACCTTTTTCTTGAGTATTGTTTTAAGCTTATAGTACTGTGGAAATAAGACAAAATATGGAGGATTCTATCACTGGCTGAGGAAACGGGTGTAGGCTGTAATATGAACAGCCTTCTCAATCCTACAGGTGAGACCAGCTACTGGCCTGACTGAAATGCTACTAGATATTCAGAGTCCTCAAGATGGAGAGACATACTAGACAAATAATTGCTTGACAGAGAATCACAAGGACAGACCACAAAAATCAGCTTCCCAACATTGCTTCAACTAATTGAGAAAAAAAGCAGCTCTGTACTAATCAAAACCAGAACCGGACATGAGCAAGACCCAGAAAAAGAACAGGAGATTTTGGGGACATGGGTGGGAGGAATAATAGAAAACAGAATAAGCAAGAGTAAAAGCTCTAATTGTTAAATGAGGTTCATCCTCCTAGGAGGCAAGGTGTGCCTGGGTGCAAAAGGTGAAGAGGTGCTTTTGACAGGCAATGCTGGGCTTAGATGAGTCACTTGGGCACCCCAGTGGAAAGTCCACCTGTCAATGGAAAACTCAGAGAGAAGAGCATTTAGAAAGGGAGTTTACTCGCAAACAAGACTGCAAGGGAATTTTCAGGCTTTAAAAGGATTGGCTCACAAATAAAAAGAACAGTTATTTGTTAAGAAAAGCAACTTTCACAAGTACCAATGATACTAAATTAATAATTAGCCAGGTCAGGGAATAAAATAGCAATTTTCTTATATGATCATTAATTGACCTCACACCTTCAAACATAGTGAAAAACCATGTTTTTCTTGTTAATCTCAGGTTGCAAAGTCCCTTACCCCACCTCCTTAACTATGGGATGCTTACTTAAATGCAGGTAAAGTAAAATATTTGATTTTGCTGCTTCCAGCCTTCCCCTCCCTTTAAGGCAATTAGGAATTCCATTTACTTCCTCCAAGGCAAGCCACAAATTTGTCAGGTGTTTGCTGAAAAAGAAGAGACACTTAGATATTCAGAATTGAAGTCTTCGATCTCTACCTTGTTTTTGTGACTAAAAGGTTAGGTCAATGGTTCTCAACTGGTGGCAATTTCACCCCCCAGCCATCACTAAACAATGTCTGGAAAGGAGACATTTTGGGGTATCCCAATGGTGGGGGGTTGGGGAGAGTGCTATTGGCATCATCTAATGAGCAGAGCTCAGGGATGCTGCTATATATCCTATAATACACAGGACAGCTCCCACAACAAAGAACTGTGCAGCCCAAAATGCCAACAGTGCCACTGTTGAGAAACCATGGCACAGACTAGAGCCGATCACTTGGATTGAGATTTCAGCTTGAACACTTACCAGTTGTGAAATTTTGGACAATTGGCTTAACCACTCTAGGCCTTAGTTTCCCCATTTGTAAATTGGAGAAGATAAAATAGTACCTACACCTTGTAAGGTTGTTATGAATATTGTGCTATATAACTCTTTGCTATGATAATCTTTATTGGAAATACACAATCTATTCCTACAGTTTCTTGGGTTGCAATAAATACCTATATCAATATCACTTGAACTTTTTTCTCCTTTATCCACATCTAAATTCTCTCTGCCATGTTTCCACTTCTAGGTGTGAAGGCTTTAACACAAGGATAAATCTTACCGACCTTCAGTGCAACTCATTACTTTCTATTAGCCAGTTCTTGGATTAAGGTATATAGTTTGCAGAAGTAACTATAGCAGGCTTGACTGCTGTCCTTTGAAAGACCTGCTTACAAGGTTGGTCCTTGTCCTCAGGTATTTGGGAACTCAGATTTTAGGAGTGCTCCCACCAATCCCCAACACTGAGAAAAGTGGCTCACTAAGCCTAAACTGTTTGTACAAAAATATGGTTTATGCTGAACAGGTGCTTTCCTTCTGAGTCTAGAATTTTGGTTGATGCCAGGCAGAGGGTGCCCCTGTGAATAAACCCAGTAAGAACCATAGGCCCTACGTATTGAATGAGTTTCCCTGGTTGGCAACAATTCACACCTGTTGTTACAACTCCTTGCTGGGGGAATTACATGCATCTTGTGTGACTCCATTGGGAGAGAACCCTTGGAAGCTTAAGCCTGATTTTCCCTAGACTGTCCCATGCACCTTCCCCCTTCAATTTTGTTCTATATCCTCTTGCTGTAATAGATCTTAGCTGTGAGTATAACTATATGCTGAGCCCTAGTCAGTGAATCACCAGCGGGTATTTAGGGGATCTTCCAACACACAGTCCTATTGTTTCATTCCACTCTTGATAATATGTAAAAGATCATATTTACCAATTTAAGTTAAAATATCATGTTGAATACATTTCTCATGAGTGATTAAGTACAATTTTCATTCTGAGATGCTCCAAGTTTTCCTAAATCAAACATATTATCAGCAATCATATATATGGGTCAATGTCTGACACATGGTATGAACAGAACTGTATGACATGTCTCTCTTCCCTTTTGCATTTTCTAGTTACTACTCTTTTGATCGCATCAGCAAAATCCTTGTCAAGTATCTTTCCCACTTCTCATGAGATGCACTCGATCAACTTTCACTGAGTACATTATTCTGGTACTCAGAGCCACGTTTAACTCTTTAATATCTGCTATATAATCAGCAGTTAACTTTCCATATTCTTTTTCTTCCAAAGATTGAACTTTCCATTGGAATGGTAGGCTTAAGAAACAAACACACAAAAAATCCTTTTGTCTCCAAACCATTACTTTCTCTGGGTTACATTCCCTAACTAAAGAAAGATGCTTTACTTTTTTCTCCCCTACTAAAGATTTTCTAACTTATATGCCTTGGGAACACAGTCCTCAAGCTATTTATGACAAAGAGGTTCTGTGGTTAACTAAGTTTGGTAAATTTGGTAAGCAAAGTTAGATTCCTTACAGAACTTCTCAGAGCCTTGGATATCGTCATTTGAATTGTGAAGGAACATTTTGGGGTTTTGGATAGTATGTGGACAGTTCTGTGTAAATTACATAAAAATTTCCCCCCAGGAACATCTTAAAGGCCAATATTTTACAGAATGCATTCAAAGAAATATTATGCAGTCCCTGATGGGGTAGCAATTATCACATCTGATATCTGAAAAGTCTTTGGATATAGCTCCAAGAAGTCTGCAAATATTATGAACAATTATCTATAGTTACGTTGCTGAGTACTGAATTTATTGCCTTTTAGAACCAAAAATGTCTAAAATATTAGTCAAAAGATGAATTAAAACTGAGATCAAATAAAAACTGCTAATGGATTACTAATTATAAAACTTTTTGTCTAGGGAAAACTCCTTTATAATTTTATATGACAGGAAAACATAAAGTTTCTTTAACATTGTGGTAGTAAATTATTTGACCCATAAAAGGAAAAATTAAATTCAGTTAGTTAAAGTCAGTAATCACTCAGTAGCTCATCTATCAACCTGAAACTTGAATTGCTTGATTTCTAAAATGAAAACACATATAGATACTAAAAATAAGACTACCAAGCAAGCGTTTTAAATATAACAAAAATACATGTTTACTAAGCAAACTCGACAAAAATGTTTGTTAATACTTTATTAGTATTTTCTAATGGACAGAACATAACACAAACCAAATAAAATGTTTATTCTTTTTAGTTCAATAAAAATAATTGACATTCTGATTGTTGTTTCCTCTTTAAGGAAAACATTGATAGAACAGTTAGGCACACAGTTGACACTTACTGTACAATGATATGAACAAGTTATCTTTTAATAATTATAATCCTAAAATGTGCTCTTTATATTTTTCCCTTGTAATACAGGAGCCATGCTCCTATAAGCAAAATTTACTACTAATAAGCGAATTTTGGAAGGTGTGACAAAAAGACTTTTAAAACAAGTCCTTAAATAAAAGGATGCAGCAACAACGGAATGTAAATTGTTGGGTTAAGAAGACAGTTTAAACTACATCTCAAAACATTAAAAATTCATTTATTTTTTTTTTTTACAATTACTCAAATACACATGCATTAAACAAAAATATTGCACAAAACTAAAATTTTAGGTTGTGATATTTATATTGTTCTTAATTTTTAAAAAACTGGTACACTTTCTGATAGCACTTAACTGATTTTTTTCCAAACACCCAGAAGCACAAACTTAAAATGAGTGAACTGAAATATTCAAGAAAGTTTTTAATGTTTTTCTTTGAAAAAAATTAAGGCTAATCAAGTGCATCCATTGGTCAATGGCACAACTGTTTTCAGCAATTATTCAGAACACCCTAGTTATAGGAAATGCTCATCTAAGTGGTATATTTAAATTATACAATCAATTTTATAGGTGAATAAACTATGATGTTTTCTAAATAGTTTACATGTTAACTGAAAAATCAGAAAACCCAAACAAAGAATGATTAATTTATGAAGGTTCTTGCCTAAAGGCACCACTGACTTAAAAACACATTCAAAAATCAAATATCAGAAGACATAAAGCCTTTTAATGTATATATTCATATATGCAATAAATGCATTAAATGTGATAACTTTATTAAACATAGTATACTGTATTTGAATTATGGGTTAAATATTTTACACACAATTTGACCAAGTCATTCAAAAAGTATCTCTAATTTTAGCATGACCATGCCACTCTCTGATGTAAAACATAGATGTGCATAATGATGCACCACCTTTTTACATAAACTACCATCTGACATTTCTGCTTTTGAAATATAAACTCTTTTAAACAAAAATTACTTTAAAAACCCATTTAATCAAATAATTTTTGGTATGATTGCAGTTTTCTTGCAGGGCTCTGTTATGGAAATTTGCAATCTTACATGACCTTTCTTTCCCTGGCTGATGGCCAATGTTCCTCACATTTATATAGAAATGCTTTTTCACATGTACACAAAGGGCTCTTACATGAATTCTTCTGTATACTCTTAGATTTCTTCATGTCAAAAAATATACTTGAATGGGCAAGGGTATATATGAAAAACATTGCACTTATGGCCATGCTGATGCTTCCTACAGATATGTTTCACACATCCTCACTTTTAAAGCCTAGGACACAGGGAGGGGCTGGGGCAGAGAGACACACACAGAGAAGAAGAAATATTATTTCTTCCATCAGAGCTACTAAGGATCTTTTGTCACTTGCACATTGCAATGAAAAGGATTTCATTTATGTAATTCTGAAGAACATGCACATGCTGAATATATGCATACTGTAGGTATGCACAGCAGCATTAATAAATATGATTATTATTATAAAGCTTTAAAGGAAGGCTTTATTCTGTTAATAGACTTCACTCTGTAAGTAGGATCTAAGAGAAAACAAGACAGTAACATCTTGTTCCAATCTTAAAGCTCCCAAATAACTGGGATACCAATACTCTGTCCCTTTATCTTAAGCACCCAGACATTCTTTTAATACCAGGATCTTGGCTCAGTGGTCTGATAAGTAGCTTCACTATTTTAAGGTTTTAGTGTTAAATATTTTTAAAACAAAAAAAAGCTGACACACCCAAATCCTTAGTCAATGAAAGTACTTAAAACTATACAGAAACCCCGCATACAAGGGATATGAAGACTTCCGAGATGGACAAAATGGAGAGTGAGAAAACTAGGAAATGTAGAGGCTCCCAAACCGGAAAAGATATTTTGTTTTGTTGGTATAAAATTATTTTAGGGAATTAAATGTACACACTGAGGGGTTTTGCCTACTAACGAGTAGAATTTCACATTTTGTGAAATATAAACAAAAGCCTATTTTTAAAAATATTATAGTTGTTTTCATTATTTATTTTCATATATGTACACTGCAATAAAATTAGGAATTTGTACGTTTACATGACTAATAAGCTCATTAATCCTTTGATTTTCTATTTTGCAGTTACCTAAGGCAAGTCTAGATCACACAATTTAAAATCATATGGTAACTTTTAATAGAGTACTGTTTTCTTTTAATGCTCAAATTTTTGGAAGAACAGAATGTATTTGGTATTTCTTCCAACAAATTATACCCCCTTCTGTATAATCAGTAATCTGTTAAGATAAAACTAATATTTTAAAAACTTAAATGAGAGCCACCACTTCTTTTTGCACAAAGAATGCCAAAAGAAAACTTATAATTGCGTACCATAAGAGCAAAACAGAGCCCTTAAAGCACATAAGAATCAATTAAAATCTGTTTTATATTAATAAATAACAAATCCAATCAAATTCTGTTTTGATTGGTTTTATTTTATGCTCAGATTTATTTTATGTAACAAAACTATAATTCGGGTATGAGGTCATTTCATACTTTAAGGGCATTCTGTCACTTTCCCCAGACCTGAAACTGATGTTCCAAAGATCATTCACCTGGCTAATCCACACTGCATCAAAATGCTGACACAGACCTACAAAAACATTAGGCAAAACAAATTCCTCCAAATCATACACTGCACAGTCTCCAACGGCTAAACAAATTAGTCAATTTTTCTGCGAACCATTGTTTTGTGCTTTCCTTAGCTCTCATATATACACTCTGGCACTTTGTCATTGCTGAAGAATGCTGATTAGTTTGAAACGGAAGAGATCAACATCACTCTTGCTTGAGATGGGGGCAGTATCCTTTCAATGTTGCAAAATATGCACCAAATCATTTAAGACACGGAAATCTTTCTTGGTAGTGGCCGGATTACAGATGAGGATGAGAAGAACCACAGTCTTATGGATGTATTAATAATCTATTTTGAGACACTAAAAGACTAGTGCAGTCACAAGAGTATATGAGTTAAGCCCCAGAAGATCTGTCCATACCATTAGTCCTGGACAAAATGAACACCAGCTTCATAGATTGGAGTGTCACCTTTTCTGTAAAGAAGGCGCTTGAGTAGTTTGAAGTTTCTGTTTATATTTCTGCATCTGCTTTGACCGTGAATGCAGTCTGTTGAAAAGTTCACGGAATTTATACTGCGGAAATAAGGATTCTAAAAAGCCTTCTAAGAAGACATAAACCATTCTTCTATTTAACTGGTCGTGCTGAAACATTTCAAAAACACGAAGAATACCTTTCCGTGTTGTCTCAGCTCCAATAATGTGCTTCAGTTCATCTAAATGAAGAGGGGAAAAATACACATAATTCGTTATTCAAACAAAGAAAACACAAAGCCTAAACTAGGCCTCTTAGTCTAAATAAAGTATGTAAAGTGTACAGCAGAGTAACTGATAAATAACAGGTATCCAGTTGATGCATTTCACCTGTATATTTTAACTGAGAGTTAAAATTTATGCATGTCTGCCTCTGCCTGCATACATCTACCCATCCACTTATGTAATAGATACTGGGAGACAATACAGAATAGGAAAAAGAGATAGGATCCAGACTCAAGAGATCCCAAACTACAGTTACAATCCTGTCCCTTAATACCCATGTCATACTTATCCTGACTCTGCTTCCCCATTTATTACAAAGGGATTTATAATAACCCATATTCTTATAGCTGGGGCTTTAATGAGATGTGAAAAGTTATCTGTAAACTCTAAAACATTATCCAAATACAGTTGTCTCCCCTTACCTGTAGTTTTGTTTTCCACGGTTTCAGTTACCTACAGTAAACCGTGGTCCAAAAATATTACATGGAAAATTCCAGAAATAAACCATTCCTAAGTTTTAAATTGCGTGCCATTCTGAGTAGTGTGATGAAACCTCACACCACCCCACTCCATCTGTGAATCATCCCTTTGTCCAGTGTACCTACACTGTTATACACTACCTGCCTGTCACTTAGTAGCCAGATTGACTGTCACGGTATCGCAGTGCTTGTGTTCAAGTAACCCTAATTTTACTTAAAAATGGTCCCAAAGTGCAGGAGTGCTGTGTCTAATTTACAAATTAAACTTTATCATAGGTATGTATTTACAGGAAAACCATAGTATATACAGTTGAACCCTGAAAAACACAGGTTTGATCTACACAGGTTCACTAATAGGTGGATTATTTTCAATAAACATACGGGAAAACTTTCTGGAGATATGTGACAATTTGAAAAGGCTCAAGCAAACCATACAACCTAGAAATACCAAAAAAATTAAGAAAAAGGTAAGTCATGAATGTATAAAATATATGTAGATACTAGTCTATTTTATCATTTACTACCATAAAATACACACGAATCTACTACACATATATTCAACTGCATGGGAGTTCGGTGCCCCTAACCTCTGTTTTGTTCAAGGGTCAACTGTATAGGTTTTGGTGCTATCTGTGGTTTCAGGAATCCACTGAGGGTCTTCAAATATATCCCCTGTGGATAAGAGGGGAGAACTGTATTCCTACGATGTCTAATAAACAGTGAAAAATGCTGTAAAGAAACAAAATAATCCATGATCATGAATAAAGTTTTACTGGAACATAGCAAAAAAAAAAAAATAAAAACAAAAAAACCTAATCCATGATGTCAAAAAAATTGCAACATAGTAACAGGGCCATAAAAATACTAAAAGTACAAAGATTTTTACAATACAAAGAATTCCAGATGACATAATAAGGAAAGGTTCTCTTCAAGGATGTGACAACTGAAGTGGACTGGGGGCAGGATTTTGAAAGGTGCAAAAAGATGAAGGATTAGACTTGGTGGACAAAACATCAATGAGCAAATGAGCAGGAAGAAAAATAATAAGGCATGCTCAAGAAATGGAGGTGGTACAGTTTGGTTGAATTTTAGGATACCTGTAACAGAAAGTAGAGAATAGAAAACTGACGGTGCTGTGACCATCAGGGTGAGCAAATTTGGCATTTACCCATTGACAACACAACTAGACATACTGAAGTATGGGACAAACATGTACGATTATTGTTAATTATTCATAATCAAGCCCCCAATATTATAAATATTATTTTGCTGCTTTAGAAAGAAACATGCAACTTCCAAAAGGTCCATATCTAACAAAAGATACAAGTTAAAGCAAATATGTTGTGAATTTATACTAAAAACAGGCAAGGGATTATGTACATGTAAAATCATATACTTTTGTATCTACTCTCTCTCCCTTCAGAACTTCACACTAGTGTCATCTGTAATTACCACTGTCTAACATACTATGTTTTATATATTTGTTTTGTTTTTTGTGTCCCCTAATAGAATTAAGTTCCAAGAAGGCAAAGATAAGTATAAAGAGCAGTGTCTGGTACATGATACACTTTCAACAAATACTTACTTACTGAATAAATGAATTAAGATCTCTTCTAGCTGCATAACTGATTCTGTTTGTAGCACAATCTGCTTTATTTTAATAGCATATTAAATAATATCCTAAGTTATGATTCTTTTTCTAAAATGTTATTTCTACAATTTGCTTTTTACACCAAATCCAACAGTATGCAGGGCAGAATTAAGTCATGTGGCAAATTTCTAATTTAACTGACAAAAGAGAAAGCTGATCATTAAAATTTTATGATGAAAATATAGTTTTAAATTATAAGGAAACAAAATTATAGAAAGAGAAATAGGTATTGTGTGATATTTAAAAACTTACAAACATGTCTTGTCCATTCTGTACCTCCATAATTAAAATGTGGAGAAAAAATATCTAGGTGTTTTCAGAGATATTCATAAACAAAGAAGGGACAAAACAACCACCCCCTCCTCCCAGCCACAGAAAACCTCTCTTACTGGGAAGACAAATGGGACACTAAAGAAGTAACACAATTTAAATCAACAAAATGCCACCATGTATACTTTCTTTGGGATTTTGTTTTGATTAACAAAAATTAATAATGGACCAAGGAGTTGTTTCTATGTAAATGAATTCTCTGAATCTGTAATCTGTCTTTTCTCCTAAGCAGAACAAATATTCTTCCTGAAAACCTCATTTTTTATATTCTATTAGCCCTTTCATCATTATTTAACAACCTTACTTTCAAAATATTTCAAGTCAGCACAGTGAAGTGGTTAACAAGCTTTCAAGTCACTCAAAGCTCAGTCAGAATCCCAATTTGCACTTACTGGCTACAAAACCTTGGCTAGGCTACTTAGCCTCTCTGAGCTTCTGTCTCCTCAGATATAAAGCTATGATGTTAATAGTGCCCAACTTCCCAAAACTGTTATGAGGATTACTTAACAATATATGAGAAACGACTAGCACAGTGCCTGATATATACTAAGTCATCAAATGGTAGTTATAATCAAAAGGCAGCTAAACTAGCATGATCAATGCCAAAAATTCAGAGCAATAAATTAATGATATTTTTACCAAACATGCTCACTCACCTGGCATAATTGCAAGTAATTTAGTTTTTCCTGCAACTCTTGTCCTCATTCGGATAGCTTTATCTCTGCATGGAACAGTTTCTGCTAAAATGCCATTTGGCCAAAATGCATCTCTATTTAAGAAGATTAAATAAATTTGTAAACATTCTTGTTTTCTAATGATATAAGTTGATAAAATGTTTTCTACAGAAAATGCAAACGTGAATAGAAAGAGGAAAAGTTTCTGAAATTTTATATAGGTATAATGACATTCAACAAACATCAACTAACTGTAGAGTTCAATTTTAGAGGGTAAAAGGATAAACACAAGAAAAACAACAGATAAATTCTGCCCCAGAACAGTTCATAAACACTAACAAAGACAGCAAAATAGTCTATATAGATGACTGTATCAAAGCCATTTAAATTTGAAGTGGGCATCTGCCGTCTGAACACCTCATCCAAATATAATCCCACAATATCTTGAATTTGGATACTTTGGAGTTTAACAGCTGATCTCCCTCAGTTATGCCATCCCACTCCCCTTATAACTAAGTCAACATAAAACTAAATTCCATGCCCACACCTTATAGCTGGGTTTATTACAATGATCCTTTCACACATATAACAACCCATTCTCCTTAGCTTTCACAGTGTGCTTGATTCCTGTTCCCTAATTCTTGGTCCAATGGCAGAAGTTGAAAATAATAACTAAGCTTCCATCTGGAAATTGAGTCTGAGGAAGAGAAACTCCCCCAGGTGTTGTTCTTAACGTTCACGTTAGAAACACCCGGAAGCTTTAAAAAATCTTAATGTCCTGTCCTTCTGCCTGATAGATTAAGTCAAATTTCCTGGAGATGGGATCCAGGTTATCAGTATGTGTTAAGCTATCCAGGTGATTCCAGTGTACAGCCAAGGCTGAGAATCACTACTCCAGAGGAAGATCATCCACTTACCCTGAAATACAATGAATATTCTGGGGTAGGCAGTCCAACTTTTGAAAACAGTATGGTACAGTGGGGAAAAACTTAGTTTCAGATTAGAAAAAACAGCTTCCCCACTTTTCAACATGAGAGCCTTTGGACAAACTACTTAATTTCTCTAATCCTCAATTTCCTCATAATGAAACAGAGATGAAAATATCTACAACTCATAAAATAGTATAAAATCAGAAAGCGTACATAATGTACTGCGCACAGTGCCAAGCACACAGCTAGTGTTCAATATTAATAGGTCCCTTCTTGCTTCCCTTCCTTTCTTTCAAAGTACATGACGTCACAAACTTTTATGCATTGCTTATATTCACTTTTAGAAAAGAGGTTTATTTCTCTACTATCTGTGCTTTCCCGGATGGACTGCATCTTATTTCTCACTCATCAGCGATTAGCAAAGTGCTAGGCTCAGAGGAGGGGCTAGTACCTTTTTGTAAAATGAATATATAAGTTAGAGTTTCTATGCTGCTTAATTGGTATTCTTTTCAAAGTTGCAAATACTTAAGAAAAAATTATACTATGGCCAATTAAACATTATTTATTTTTAAGTTTTTATTTAAAATCAAAGTTAGCAAATACAACTGAGAAAAACTAATTCCGAAACTACAATTTTAATTACATGACCATGCCATTTCTACACTAA
The DNA here is from genome assembly GCF_000696425.1 of Galeopterus variegatus. NCBI lineage: Eukaryota > Metazoa > Chordata > Mammalia > Dermoptera > Cynocephalidae > Galeopterus > Galeopterus variegatus. The sequence goes on along the minus strand of NW_007735159.1, from coordinate 57,165 downwards.
TATTTCAATTATCTTACATAGGACTGTAATAAAATGCAGCTTATCATCTGAAAGATTTTTCCTTTATACTTTTCTATTTTAGTTTTAAAGAAACAAACATCAATAGGTCCATGGGAGAAATGTTTATTATAATTCTTACAAGTCTTTTTGCTCAGCAACGATGACTCAAACCAACTTTATTGCCAGGAAGGAAAGAAAAGCAATGAAAGTTAATTAGGGATAACAATGCTAAACTCTGTACTACCTGAAAGAAGTGACTGTGTCTTAAGATATACCTGAAACGTTTCACTGAGTCAGCTACTTGTTCGGGTGAGGTCATCCAATCAACATGATCAACTATTTTTCTGAAAGTAAAAAAGTTTAAATGAGTAAGCTTAAAATTTTAGAAGGTGAATAAACATGACTTTCATGGAGCAAGCAGTTTAATTTGGGTATAAATTCTCTCTTACAGCAACAGACTGCTTTAATGATCTTCTTAAAAGAGCCAAAGAAGGAAATTATCCCATAAAGGTTGAGCAATCTACTTCCAGAAGTACAACTTTAAAAGCTATGTAAGATCAGACTCTGGAGGGAAAGGGGGACATGCAGAGGGGGTAGGAGTGGTACCTATTAATAGTATCGCCATATGTAGCTCTAATAAGTTGTTGCAGTAGGTTTTTGATATTCCTTCGCAACCACTGATTTCTCTCTTTTAAGTCGAATACTTCATCCATGAGAAGCAGCATTACCCTAAGTGGAATATTGTCATCCACCTGACAATATGGGGAGAAATATAAATAAGTTTACTTTAATTAGCAATCTACTATGAATGGCTATTTTTGTTGCTTTTGTAAAATGATTGGTCCTAACTCACAAGTCAGGGAACAAGTCACACTGTAGCCTTCATAACTTGACATTTCATTCTAATTTAGAAAAAAACATTTCTGGGCCGGCCCGGTGGCGCACTGGATAGTGCGCCGCTTGGGAAGCGCGGTGGCGCTCCCGCCCGAGGGTTCGGATCCCACATACGGACCGGTTCCCGCTCACTGGCTGAGCGAGGCACGGGGGCAACACCGAGGGTTGCAATCCCGTTGCCGGTCCCCAGTACGGGGGCAACACTGAGGGTTGCGATCCGTTGCCGGACACAGAAAAAGACAAAAGAAAAAAAAAAAAAGAAAAAAACATTTCTAACAGTGACTTTGACAGAATACAAAATTTTATAATCTTACAATGATGTGTAAATTCCAAAGCTACAGTTTAAAAAACTTCCGAAATGGATTCATAATGGTCTTAGGAAAAGATGACTTGAGTCTTATTTTTAGTAGAGGGTGTACGAGTTTGATAAGGCAAATGCTAGACCCTTTACCTGTTTTCTGATGCATCTTTTCACAAGAATAAAATATTCTCAATATCTTTCTGTATTTAATAGAACAAAACATAATCTATACACAGAATAATTTGTTTTTCTTGGTTACGTATTTCCAGGAAAAAGAAGCTGAAATTCAATCCAGCACACAACTAAATTAACATTACAAAAGTCATATATTTCACTAAATTACTAGAATTTTCCTTTAGCTTTTAACAACTAAAAGTTAGTATATTTTTATTATGGAATATTCAATTAATGAGGTAAATAGTAAAGGAAGACAATGGGAATGCTTTGATGTGAAAAAAATGTATAAAGTAAAAAGCAGGTATGGATTTATCAACAGTGTAATTTAAATACTGAGAAAAAAAATCACAAGTTACACAGTTTTCATTGCCATGTTGTAAACATTTTCTTACTGCACCTTCCATTTCACAAATTGAAAGCTTATAGCTTAAACCAACTAGGGGAAAGAGGGGGACCCATTTCATTTCTGAGTCAGAATAGATACTGCTCTATTCTTTGATCAAATATATTCATACAAGTTTGGGACCACATGACAATTTCAATAAACAGTTAAATGATAAAAACCACATAACAAAAGGTATAATGTTATGGATATTATACCAGCAAAACTTATAATAAAATATTCTAAAATCATCTTGAAAAAGGAAATACATTTTGCTTAAGATAGTTTACTATAAACAAATTCAATCAGAAACTGAAAGGAGGTAATTATAACTTTAAAATAAATCTAATCTGCCTAATAGAATAGAATACAGAACCCAGAAAGAGATCCAAACAAATATGATATTCTGATATGTAATAAGAGAGAAGTATAGCATTGTGAGGAACAGAGCAGTTTCGTCAGGACCCCTCACCTCAGGTCTGATTGGGGGTGGTGCAGCACATTCTTTGTAAACAAGTTGTGAGGGGGGTGGAGTTAGTGGCACCGGGGTACTTTTAGCTTGTTGCTATTGTTGTGTGTTCTTCAGTGTGTGAAGCAGCAACTTGGGTTGGCAGAGTTTGTGTCTAAAAACAGAGCATGTTTACTTTGCTGGCAGCTGCTCAGTTTTTTCTTTGGACTCTGCCTGCAGCTGCTCAGTTTCTCTTTGGACTTCCTAGCTCTTAGACGTGTGTGTGCTCAATGAAGACTATTCTTTCTTCAACCGCGGCTCCAAGGACCTCTTTCCTGTTACCTAGCTTGTAAACCTGCATGTGAAGGGTTTGTGAATGGGCTTGAGGGGTCTGTGAGCCCCAGACCCAGCCCTAGCTCTACAAATATAGTGTGGAAAAGATGGCCTTTTCAGTAAATGGTGCTTGGGGTCAATTAAACCACGAACAAAAATCAATCCCAGATGAGTTGAAAATCTAAATGTTAGCATGGTAAAACAAAAAAATTAAAAAAAAAATCATGGGAAACATGTTTGTGACCTTGCAGTCGTACAGATTACATATACGAGCACACATCAAAAAGTTCATGGAAAAATAGAATTAAAAGAAAATATGGAGTTTTTGGAGTACCCTCACGCAGTATACAAAAGCAGCCCATATGGAAGAAGATATTTGCAATACATGAATCTTACAAAGAACACATATTCAGATTACCTAAGGCACTACTTCTAATCAAAAAGGCAAAGACAGCCAAGACAACAGAAAAATGCGCAAAAGATCTAGACAGACACACAAGACAGGACACTCAAATGGCCAATAAACACATGAAAAAGGTGTTCAACGTTTCAATAGTCATCAGAGAAATGTGAATCCACATGAAATACAATCAGAATGGCTAAAATTAAAAACAAAAAATATTAAGTATTGGCAGGATGTTGAACACTGGAAGGCTCATGTACTGCTGGTGGCTCTTTAAGTGGTACAAATAATAAAAAAATAGTAAAAAACTTTGGCAGTGTCTACTAAAACTATACTTATGCATTCCCTTCCCTTTGACCCAGCAATTCAATTACTAGGTATAGACCCAACAGAAATGTTCCTTAATTTTTAATCATAAGACATGAGCTAGAATGTTCTTAGGAAAACTATTCACGAAACAACAAACTGTGCTATATTTACAAAATGGTAGTCCCCCTTCATGGTTTTACTTTCCGTGGTTTCAGTTACCTACAGTCAACCATAGTCTGAATACATTAAATGGAAAATTCCAGAAATAATTCATAAGATTAAAATTGCACATTCTGAGTAGTGTGATCAAATTTCATGCTGTCCCACTCTGTCCTGCCCAGGATGTGAATCATCCCTTCCATTAGTTACTTAGTAACAGTTTTGGTTATCAGAACAACTGCCCTGGTATCACAGTTCCTATGTTCAAGTAACCTTTATTTTACTTAATAATGATCCCAAAGCTCACGAGTACTGTGCCTAATTTATAAATTAAACTTTATCATAGGTATGTATGTATAAGAAAAAACATAGTATATAAAGAGTTCAATATCTTCTGTGGTTTCAGACATCCATTGTGGTCTTGGAACAATCCCTGAAGATAAGGGGGAAGGAACTACTGTACCATAAAGCCACAAGAATGAAGAAACTACAGTCGCACAAAACAACATGGAAGAATATCACAGTGTTGAGCATAAAGAAAAGCCAGACTCAAAGGAGAATATACCTTACAGTATAAAGTTTAAAAGCAGTGAAGAAGTTAGGATAGTGATTATCCTTGGTGGGGGACAGGGTCATGACAGAAAGAGAGCACGACAGGCTTTCTGGAGTTCTGGCAATGTTCTGTTTTTTGTTCAGAGTGCTGATTACATGGGCATGTTCATTTTTGCAAGAATTCATCAAGTTTAACATAAAACGTGCACAATAATGATACATATACATATTTTACTTCATAAAAAAGTTAAAAAGATCTGCCAAGTATTATTTGAGTTGCAACTGAATACTACCAAGAATAAAATCAACTCACATTATCATCAAGTTGAGCTGAGACTCGACAATGTTCAGGATCTGAATCAGTCTTTGGAATTAAAGGAGGCATCTAAATTTAAAAAAAAAAAAAGTGAACACACTAAAGCAGACAGTGAAGAACACAACACAATAATAAACCGAATGTACTAGCATTTGATTTGGTTTTTGGTTCAATATAGGTAAAGTTTAACAATCTAATTTTTGAAATCAAATATAAAGGAGTGACTATTTCATTACCAAAAAGTTTTTCTTCCTTTAAAAAAGATTAACTTTTGAGTTGGGAGGGGAGATTAGTTAGTCAAACTCCCATACTTTTTAGAAGAATTTAAATCTAAGAAAGGTTAAATGACTTGAAGACCAAATGGTTAATAGCATAGCCAAGGAACAGAACTCAAATCTTCTTTCTTTCACCATAAAAGAGCTCTTGACAGAATGTTAACAGGTTTAAGGAATTAATCAATTGTTGGATAAGTTATAGGCAAAGACGGACAGAAAAACCAGTGTTAGCTAAAAATCACTTGTCAGCACAAAAAGGACCATTGAGATCACTGATTTTAACCCCTTCACATTATTGGTGAGGACACAGAAACCTAGAAAAGTTCAGTAACTTTTGTACAAAGTCATGAGTAGTAAGCACCAAAACCGGTACTGGACAATCCTCATTTTAGTGTCAGTGTACTTCGCTACAATTAGAAATACAGATGACACATCAGAGAAAGTATGAGAATTAATAGAAAAGTATAATTTAGCATACTATCTTAGGAGTTGTCTCTATCATTGAAGAAAATCTATCTGTGTTTTTATATTTTCCCTTCACTCGAACATGAACTAACAAACAGAAAATTCTAATAGCTATATGTTTTCTTCCACAGCCTTGATCACAACTTTAAATAACAATGTCAAAATTATAAAAAATGTAAATTTGGAATGCAACAAACTACTTGGTCCAGGACTTTTATCTGCTAATGCAATGAAAAAGCTTCCTGGGAAACTTTTCTATGCCACAGTAATGTATGGCCCCAGAAACTGACAGCGGTGAAGGACTTTTCTTCCCTTTGATCTGGTGGTTATGGTCACTTTATCATGTGAATCAGGAGATTTAGACTTTATGTTTTCTGAGGGAATATTAGTATAACTGATCTGCACAATAGCACTTGCTTATTTGCTACTGAACTTAATAGCATTACAGGATTAAAAATGGCATAATGGAATAAAACAGTACAAAAAATGTTAACTTTACTAATTTTAAGTATTTGTTTTAAATGGATTTTAAAACTCTATCATAGCAGAGACTGACAAGTGACTGAATTTTACAATACTCATTTCTGATAAGAATTTATTCTCTTTAGTTTTTCATTCTTTATGAGACTATATGTCTACAGGACCTTGTAAGGAAATGAGATGAAGCAAATAAAGTAAATCCAGCAGGAGTTCAATACATCTTAGTCGACATAAAAAATAGTTTGCTTTAGACATTTCTGAAAATGAATTCTTACCTTGAAAAATGATTGTTTTATGTCTTGACCTAATCTTTCTGACATTTTGCCCATGTTGTCTGACATTTTAGTCATTCCCTCTGCCAAGCTATCAGGAAGGGATTTAACTGCATTTGAAACATTCCTCATAGAATTGCGAAGGGGATTTACAAAAGTGTCCATCTAAAAGGAAAAAAGACATTAGAGCATAACTCATTATGTCAGATATGTTATTTAACTGAGAAGCCTGGGAAAATACAGAATGCAACACATAAAAGAGGCAATAACTTTCCAGTCTACATTATGTAATTGCATTTTAAAAGTACAGAACCGTTGTCTTCAGCTTGTCTTAAAAATGTATTTTCACACTCACATACATGATTTAAAAATTTGACATGAGGTTATTGCTAGAAAATGAATATAAGCTTTGGCTGCCTTATTAAACAAATTCTAAATAAAAAAGTTTTCAAAAACAGCAATTGACGCAAGTAGAATTAGCCACTATATACTTGTGCCACAATTCAAGGCAACAATAACCTATTTTGAGTAGATACTGAAAAGAAAACAAGCAGGTAAAATAAACAGAAAGCTGAGATAACTAACAAGTATTTAAGATTTATTTAAAAATAATTTTAAAGATACATTATATGCTCAATTAAAATCTACTGAGGAAATTTAGAGCCCATTGCAAAGAAAAAAAAAAGAGAAATTGCAAATCAGATATGTAAATCATATTTTAGTAAAGTAGAATTAAAAAACTACATAAGAAAATATGACCAGAGATACAAAAAGGGATAAAAATCTCCAGAGGGACAGGAAGCAAAAATGATATTCTAACTATACAAGTACAAATGTCAAATAATTTCGGTTAAGAAAAGGAGAGACATTTGAAGAAACCAAAGTAGTTGCGCATGGGACTCTCTGAAGGGAGAGATTTTTTAATAGACAGAAACAAAAAAAAGAAGGAAAAAACCCACAAAACACAAGACCAAAGTCATACAAATCTACAAGAATATTTTCCAGCAAGTGTAGAGTCTCATAAAAGCTACCAAAAAAACCAAATTATGTTCCATTCAAAAAGAAAAAAACAAAACATAATAGTAGTAACAAAACAGAACCTCACTGCACAGGGAACATAGGACAATGTTCAGATAATAGTAAGAAGACAAAACTCCTTTACTCTATGTGTTCATGCTTTAATTAAGAAAAACTAGAAAAGGTGAAATAAGTATTATGAATAAGAAAAAGTGAATTTCAAGATATCTGTAATAAGGTTGAGAATTTCAGTTACTTCCTGGCTAAGCTGAGCCAACAATATTATAGATATGCTTGATGGAATATCCAACCTTAGGAGGGATATGGTCAGAGCACAACATAGAGCAGAAACCAGGATGAACATGGACTTGGAAAAACACTGGTGAAGAGAGACACAGAGATGAAAAGACAAAGCTAATTCTCACCTATGGCTGATTCTCGTGTGTGTGCACATGCATGCTTGTGTGTGATTCTTGTTCTGTATACTGTAGTTTTTTGGTTAACCAGAACAGTGTGTTCAAATCAATCAGGACATCATTTTAACACTGTGGTTTTTAACTGTAAACATTATAAATAAGCTAAGTCATGGGAAAACAACATATGTAGAATTCTAAAGAGAGATAACCATAACAATATCACACTTAAAATGTGCAGCTTGAGGAAACACTGCCAGCTCTTTAATAAGATGCAATGTTCACGCAAGAGATAGAACTTATACCTCCCAGCGGAAACTTGAGTTCAGCTAATATGACTTACAAATTGGTTAACTGAACAGAATCTCACATGCTATCTAGGTACGGGGCTAAACTACTACTGATACTCTTAAAATAAGAGAACCTAAATCTATTTAATAAATTGTTTAAAATAATAATTTAAAACAGTTGCTTGTGCACTATCCCAGACCTACAGAATGACTTTCTTTATGCATACACAGAAAACACACAAAAGGTACTTCAAAAAGTTCATGGAAAAATGGAATTAAAAGATGACATGAACCTTTCCACAAACTTTCTGAGGACCCCTCATGTGTGTATGTGTATGGGTGTGTACACTTTTTTTTTTTTTTTCAATTCCTGGGGGTTAAGCCCAAGCATTCCTATTAGGAGGGGATTAGGGTGAGAGTGAAAAGGAAAAACCTCCACAGGTGACTCTGATACCTAACACTGAAGGAAGTAAACTTTTCATAAGCATAAAAGCAGAGTCCATCATGGTATGATAACATTTCCAAAAACAGGATTTATCTTAAAATAATAGATGTTTAGAAGGAAACAAATACACAAATCTTCAAATTACCAGGCACAGGAGTAAATTACAGATTGCCAGTACAAGTATACACTTAGCTTGACTTACACAGATGCTGTCTATTCATTCAATACCACCCCAGTTATCTGTATTGGTAATAGCACATACAATGAAATTTTATCCGAAGTTTGGATCTTTAACTACATATTAAAATGCCTTCACACCATTATACAAAACTGAATAGAAAGATACTATGTGCACAGAGGAAAGCTGCTTGTCAGTTACTCTTTCTAGGAATTGTTTCATAGATTTTGCAAAACTAGGACAAATTGTGCAACCAAATTAAAGTGTTATAAAAGTATTATTTTTAAAGCTCTGAATAGCCACTGATACAATGGTTGCAGATGATTTTCTCTAATGGCTATTTAATTTCCAGTGAAATATAATTACGGAAAAAATATTAAATTATAACTTAGCCAAAAAAGGAAATGTACCTGAAAACCCCAAATTCTTGATATGCATAAAATTATTCTGACAATCTAAAAGAGGTCAAGATGATCCTGGTGATTGCCAATATGATTTATGAAAAATTTATGTTATTGTGGATTGCCAGAAATAATTCAAAAGAATATTTAGACTATATTAGTAATTTTTTTTAAAGTGTTACGTAATTGTTTGGACATATATATGTGCTCCTATGGATTGGTTAAAAAAAAATTGTGTACAATTAATATGTTTCTTTTATCTCAAAAAGCTATTATCAATTTATTGGTTTATCCTAAAAGTGATGCAATCCTAAAACAGAGGAAATAAGGTACACAAACATCAAAAAGATGGAAGACTGGAATACATCTCTACTGACAAAACTGATTAAAGTTGGAATTTTAAACTCAGTCACTTCAATCATGAAATACACACATAAGCACCATAATTTTTTTTTTCACCATTCTGCAACTTGTTATTGAAACAAAGCATTCAACTTACAAACGCTAACATTCATTAGGAACCTACCCCCCCCCCATTTCTCCCCAACCCGCATAAGAGGCATGAAAAGCTCCTCCTCTGCAACAGGGAGGCCCAAGGAAGGGAAGTGTCCCAGGCAGCAAGTCAATAAATGTGATATGCCACATCAACAAAATCAAGGACAAAATCATTCGATTATCTTGATAGATGCAGAAAAAGCATTCGACAAAATTCAACATCCCATTAAGATTAAGATGAAGGCTCTCAGCAAATTAGGTATTGAAGGTAAGTATCTCAACACAAGAAAAGCCATGTTCAACAAGCCAATCACCAATATCATCCTGAATGAAACAGTAACAAGACAAGGATGTCCACTCTCACCACTCCTATTTACCAGAGTACTGGAGGTACTACTCAGAGCAACCAGGCAAGAAAAAGAAATAAAGGGCATCCAGATAGGAAAGGATGAAGTCAAATTTTCCCTGTTTACAGATGACATGATCCTATATATAGAAAAACCTAAAGACGCTACAAAAAAACTCTTAGAACTGATGAACAATTTCAGTAATGTTGCAGGATACAAAATCAACTTGCAGAGATCAGTGGTGTCTTTATACTCTAATAATGAACTAGCAGAAAAAGAATTCAAGAAAGCAAGCCCATTTACAGTAGTCAACAAAAAAATAAAATACCCAGGAATCAACTTAACGATGTGAAAGATCTCTGCAAGAACTATAAAACACTACTGAAAGAAATTAAAGAGGATACAAAAAGATGGAAAGACATTCCATGCTCTTAGAATTCCATGTCCCATCAAGATACCAATAACATTCTTCAAGAAACAGGAAAAACAATCCTAACATTCATATGGAACAACAAAAGACCATGATTAGGAAAAGCAATCCTGAGCAAAAACATTTAAAACCAGGAGCATAACACTATTTCTCTTCAAATTATACCACAAAGCTATTATAACCAAAACAGCATGGTACTGGCATAAAAACACTCAGACCAATGGAACAAAATAGAGAAACTGGAAATTGACTCACACACTGATCTCCGACAAAAATCCAACTGATCTTTGACAAAGGAAACAAGAACATACATTGGGGAAAAGACTGCCTCTTCAATAAATGATACTGGGAAAATTGGACATCCATATGCAGAAGAATGAAACTAGACCTGTACCTCTTGCCATATACCAAAATCAACTCGAAACAAATTAAATACTTAAGCATAAGGCCTGAAACTACAAAACTACTAAAAGAAAACATAGGAGAAACACTTCAGGAAATAGGACTAGACAAAGACTTCATGAATAAGACCCCAAAAGCACAAGCGACAAAAGAAAAAGTAAGCAAATGGGATTATATCAGACCAAAAAGCTTCTGCACAGCAAAGGAAACAATCAACGGAGTGGAAAGACAACCTACAAAATGGGAGAAAATATTTGCAAACTATACATCCAACGAGGGACTAATATCCAGAATATATTAGGAACTCGAACAACTTCATAGTAAAAAAACATATAATCCAATTAAAAAATGGGCAAAGGAGCTGAGTAGACATTTTTCAAAGGAAGACATACAAATGACCAACAGGTACTTGAAAAAATGCTGAAAATCACTAATCATCAGGGAAATGCAAATCAAAACCACACTGGGATATCACCTCACGGCAGTTAGATGGACCACTTTTAAAAAGACCAAAAATACCAAATGCTGGTGAGGATGTGCAGAAAGGAGAACTCTTCTACACTGTTGGTGGGACTGTAACATAGTACAGCCATTATGGAAAACAGTATGGAGGTTTCTCAGACAACTACAGATAGAACTACCATATGATCCAGCAATGCCAATTCTGGGTATATACTCAAAGGAATGGAAATCGTCATGTTGAAGGGATACTTGCCTCCAATGTTCATCATAGCTCTATCTACAACCCGAAATATGGAACCAACCTAAATGTCCATCAATGGATGGCTGGATAAGGAAAATGAGGTATATATACACCATGGAATACTACTCTGACATGAAAAAGATGAAATTCTGCCATTCACAGCAACATGGATGAGCTTGTAAAAACTTGTTAAGTGAAATAAGTCACACAGAAAGAGAAATACCACATGTCCTCACTCATAAGTGGGTGCTAGGAAGGAATGAAAGAATGAAGGAAGGGAGGGAGGATAAGGAAGGAAGGCAAGAAAAGGAGTGAAGAGAGGTAACAAGGAAGGGGAGGAAGGGGAAGGAGAGAAAGAGAGTTGGAGGGAGGGACGAAAGACCACAATAGTACGTTAAACTTTCAGAATGAGAGAATAAATCTATGTTTACTAGAGATGGGATGGGGGAAGGGAGGGAGGGCTGGGAAGACATTGGGTAAGGGGCACCAAGAGTAATTAAGATTTGTCATACATAATGAATGTGCTAATAATATTAATTTGATCATATGTTGTACACAGGTGATGGTAATCAATGCTGTACCCCCAAAATATGTATAATCAATTATGCTTCAATTTAAAAAAGCAACGACAAAAAAACATTAGGACATTAAAATCCAACATCCTAGAGTAATCATATGAACTTTTTAGATTTACAATTGTTAATTCCTTCATCTTTTTTAAAAAGGTTAGTCTTTTTATGGAAGGAGGATGGTGGGGACATCCTTTTTCTTTTTACATTTTTATTTAAAAGTAATTTCAGACTTACAAAAAGTTGCAAAAATAATCCAAAAGAGTTGCTGCATATCTTTCACCCTGCTTCCCCAACTGCTGTACTGCTCTTGCTACTATTGCTGCTACTACCACTAAGAGTAAACATTTATACAGAGGCTATTTATGTGCCAGGCAATGTAATACGTAGAATATCTCATCTGACTTACACAATGCTCTAAAATGAGGATTAACACCTTCGTTTCTTGAGGAAACTAAAGTACCAAGAGGTTAAGTAACATGCTCAAGGTCATAGCTAGTTAATAGCAGAGCAGGGATATGAACCAAAAGTTGTCAGATTTCAAAGCTTGTGTTGTTGCCCACTAAGTAATCTTGCCCAATTTGGGCACTTAATCATTTATTGTCTTAACCTAGGATCTTATTCCAAATATAGATCTTGTACACTATTTTAAATCATTTAAAATATTTTAAATACAGTTGTGCATCGCTTAATGACGGGGCTACATTCTAAGGAATGCATTGTTAGGCAATTTCATCGTTGTGCAAACATCATAGAGTGTATTCACACAAATCAGGATGGCATAGCCTACTGCACACCTATAATCTTACAGGAGCACCATCATATATATGGTCCATCATTGGCCAAAACATCTAAGTGGCACAGGACTATAAGAAAGATTTTACTCAAGAGGCATAAATACTTTCAGAACACATCCTACTTAACACTTTTCTTATCCTTACTCCATGAAAAAGACATTTTCTCCCAGTAAGAAACATTTCCTTCAAAAGATAAGAAAAGCTTGCAATCTGTCTTTGGCAAACTTTTCTAAATGCACCATTTCAAAAGGATTTTTTTTCCTCTTTCAATCTTCTGCTGTATTACAATCTACATATAAAGACATGAGTTTATAAATAGTAGATATTTCTATCAATATTAGGCTTAATAAATCATAGAAAATAAACACACCAAAGAGCACTTAATAAAAATTTTCTAGTTTTAAAACATACATATAAATCTAAATTTATTTCCTTTTATTAAAAAACAAAGTATGGGGGCTGGCCCAGTGGCGCACTGCTACAGTGCGCCACTTGGGAGCGCGGTGGCGCTCCCGCCGAGGGTTCGGATCCCACATACAGACAGGCCGCTCACTGGCTGAGCGAGGTGCGGGCGCAACACCGAGGGTTGCGATCCTGTTGCCGGTCCCGGTCTGGTACAGGCGCGACACTGAGGGTTGCGATCCGTTGCCGGTCACGAAAAAAAGACAAAAAAGAAAAAAATAATAATAATAAAAAAAAAACAAAGTATGAAAACAGACCAAAAAAGAAACCCAATGTAATGGTCTGCTTACCTTGCGAGCAAAATCCCCTTTCCCTTTACTGTAGGCTTTGTTCTCAAGGAAATCATACACACAGTGAGCCAAAGCTGGGGAAGCTTTCATCATTTCAGGTGTTAACAGTAACTAACAGGGAAAAAAAAAGGTGTTGCAGATTAACTAGTTTTTATAATCACCTTATAAAAAGTTAAGAATGTATAGCAAATAATTTTAGTTTCATATTTAAAACCCAATTATACCGTTACAAATAATTCTACGATGATGAACACTTTGGTGTGTATTCTTCCCCTCTGTTATTTTGATTTTCAGAGAATCCAATGTGAAAGTTGTCCAAGTATTTACTAACCTATTTTAGGCCTTATAGCTTATACTAAGAAGATCGACACTAGAAAATTATGATATTTACATAATAATTCTAAAATTAATATTGAATAGAAATAAAATTTTATGAAATAGAAAGTACATAAAATAATCCAAACAAAAACTTTGAAGTGCTACAAGTAAGTCAAACAAAATACTGCTTTCGCAACTGCTACTGATATAACTTAACATTCTAGCTTACTTCAATGGAACAAGTTTTGACATATAAAGTTCCTTAGCTAAAAAGTGTACAGTACAGCCACATTTAAAAGATACATTTACAGCACCAGATTTTGGAAAAGGTGGTCATTTTCTAAATCTAAAAAACAAATAATAAACATTTTAATGGAACTGAAGACAGTACTTTTTCAAAAATCAAAATGTTTAACGAGGGTCATAAGAATTCTATCAGACATTTAGCTTCAAACCAAAAGATAACAAAGGTGAACAAGAGCAGATATTTAGATTCTTTCAGTACATAATTACAGTTATGGTTACAAACAAACCCAGTCACAGCTATAAATATTTGAGAGAGGGAGAGAGGGAGAGCGAGAAACTTTCCAAACAAAATATCCAGTATATTATTACCCACGTGTCACTAAATTCTAAGTCAGGGGTCAGCAAAACTTTTCCTGTAAAGAGCCAGACAGTAACTATTTTAGGTTTTATGGTCCACAGAGTTTCTGCTGTAACTATTCAACTCTGCTGTTTGTAAAAGCAGCCATAGATGCTAGTAAATGAAAGGGATGGCTGTGTTCCAATAAAACTCTTAGTAAAAACAGGTGGTAGGCTGGAAGTGGTCTGCAGTCTACAGGTTGCTGAGAAGTAGGGAGCTAAATAGTGGAACACTATAAACCTTAAGTGATGCCTTGTTTAATTTTCATGAGAAAACTTTATAAACCACAAATCAGTATAAAAATTAAAAAGTGATGATATTATATCTGGCATCTGGGTAGCCAGGTCTAAAACAAAGTTTCTGGGGATCCTAAAACTTTATGCAATAAGTCACCTGTGAGACATGTTTTATTATTCCACAAGAGAAAACCATATGCCCAATATGCTACACATTAGAATTAGTCCCTCAGATCTATTCCTCTCTTGAATTGTAACGTTAGAAGCCTTAGAATCATTCTAGGCCACAGGAGACAGCTACACACATTTGTCTGCGAATAAAAACCTGCTAGTTTTTGATACACCATGAAAAGCTACTATTTATTAAATTGGAAACATTTAACTGTTTAGCCTATAATTAAACACTTAGACTTTACAGTACTCTGGCATGAATATGTATGTATGTGTAGCTGTGTGTATTTTTGTAAACATGAAGAAGCAAAATCCTTAACATGGAGTGTCTAGAAAATAATCAATAAATACATAAATATTTGGATCTCCATAATGGACAGCCCCCCCAAAAATAAAAACAAATAATGTTTATAAATTAGTGAGAAGATTGCATGTCACACTGGACATGCTGCTCAAAAGTGGACTTCTTTATCTGTGTGCTATATTAAATGAAATTCTATGGGCAATAATAAACATGGACTTACCTGCAAATATGCATTTAAATCCTTTTTTCTCTTTTCTAAAAAATCTCTATCCATATTATTAAAAGTTTTTTTACCAGGAAGCTTCAATATGCTTGATAGATTTTCAAACTATAAGACAAAAGACATTCAATTGTCTTTCTCAGTTTTTTATAAACAGGGAAAAAAATGTTCCTAATGACAATTTATCTACATATGAAAAGCATCTTCAACAGATAATTTTACAATATATTTTATTATATTAAGCAAAAATCACGAACAATCTATTGTCCAAATATCTCCAAAACATAGTCTAAGGTTATTTACTATAAAGAAGTATTTTAAATCAAGAATGACAAAACATGAATAACTGATGAAGATGGGTATCGGCAACATGGGGGTTCATTTTAACAGCTTCTAATTTTGCGATTGTTCAAAATTTTCATAAGGAAAGGTTTTAAGAAATATTTTGCTTAACAACTCTTGACTTGTAAATAAAGCATTGGCAAATAAAATTTTTAATGATCAAAGCTATGAGTTCCTGGCTTGTTAAAAAATCTAATAAAGTAATATTTTTATTACTTATGACTTCAAATCAATTAATCATTGCAATGGGTAATTATCAAACGCAGAAAAAGAAAATTTCAAAATATAGATAGTAGCTATATTACAACTTCGTATATATACAACTACGGTAAGCACTGATATCCTTCCCAGTCAACCACATGAAAAATAAACTCATAGTTTATATTAAAGAAAAAAATTAAGAGCCATCAGCATGTACAAGGGGGCTTTCAAAAAGTTCATGGAAAAATTTGTATTATCTTTTAATTCTATTTTTCCATGAACTTTTTGAGGTACCCTCATATTTTATCTTTGTAGAGCCACAAACACAAAGTAAATGTATTTACTATAAGTCTAACATTTACAGACAACACGTCAGTGCATCTTCAAAAGTCCATGATAGTAATTTGCTATGCCTTGCTGAAAAACAAATTAATTATGCTGGCTGCTAAAAGAGTGTAAGAGTGTCATTTAGCTAATGACCGTGTCTGGCCAACAGCCTGAAACTTCAAGCAGCCTCATGGCTTTCCCATGTGATACATATCCTGAAGTAAAACAACCTTTTAAAAACCATTTTTTGCGGGGCCGGCCCGGTGGCGCACTGGATAGTGCGCCGCTTGGGAAGCGCGGCGGCGCTCCCGCCCGAGGGTTCGGATCCCACATACAGACCGGTTCCCGCTCACTGGCTGAGCGAGGCGCGGGAGCAACGCCGAGGGTTGCGATCCCGTTGCCGGTCCCCGGTCCGGTACGGGGGCAACACTGAGGGTTGCGATCCGTTGCCGGACACGGAAAAAGACAAAAAATAAATAAATAAATAAATAAAAAACATTTTTTGCTTAAAACAACAACATCTCTAAAGATAACTAATTCCTAGAGCGGAGATTAAAGAGAAGAGGAAATAAAGAGGTTTAGAATAATTTCCATCCCCCAAACTGAAAGATTCTGATAAATTATTAAACAGAATGACAAATCTCATGGTTGGTTAGAACTGAAATTTGAAAAAATTAATTACATGTAATATAAAAAGTAAAAGGAGTTTTTTCGTTCCAGTCATGTCAGGAAAAACAAAAAAGCATAGGAGCAACCTACAGAGAAAATGTTATGCTGCAGTAATAGTCACGAATTTGGTGATTCACAAAAGTGTTAGAAATGGGTCCTCATCAAACATCAAATGTCCACCGGAGAGAACCTGGTTATATGAATTCAATTCTTTTTTTAAAAAAAGCACACTTTATGGAAGTACATTTACTTTTTCAAGGTATCCTAAAAGATATTTAATTTCTTCCAATATTACTTATCCATATAATATTAAACTACTGACTCAATTTTACAGAATGCATAGTTTATTCTGGGTATTATAGGCCTGAACTGTATTTCCTCAAAATTCATATGGCGAAACCTAACCTCTAGTATCTCAGATTGTGACTATATTTGAAAGCAAGGTCTTTAAAGAGGTGATCAAGTTAAAACAAGACTCCTAGGTTGGGTGGGTCCTAACTCAATCTGACTGGTATCCCTTTAAGAAGAGGAAATTTGGATATAAACAGAGACAGCAGGAATGCACATGTGTGTACATGCGCGCGCGCACACACACACACACACACACAAATGGCCATGTGAGGACACAGCAAGAAGGAGCCCATCTACAAGCCATGGAGAGAGAACTCAGAAGAAACCAAACCTGCAAACACCGTGGACTTCTAGCTTCCAGAATTGTTAAGAAAATAAATTTCTTTTGTTCAAGCCAGCTAGTCTGTGGTATTTTGTTATGGTAGCCCTAGCAAACCAATATATGAAGGGAATAGGGCAATATCTATTAAAATATTAAACCTTAACAAAAAGGAAAAAAAATAACCACCACAGTAACAGTTATTTTCTTAAAATCTAAATTATCAAAACAAACTCCTTTTTTAAGTTATCTGTCTGCAACAGGAACATAAATCACTAGCAGTTTTCTCAAATACAGTTATAATAAAAGTATGGGGGAAAAACAGGAAATTTAATACTCTATGTTAACCCATCTTATGGGTGGCACTTAAAGGATTATTTATAAGTACAAGCAAAAGGTAACCCATTCCCTGAAATAATATAATTTCACATGCCAAAAATTCATGAAAATATTTTTAAAAGGCTTGTAAAAGAAATTAGAAATTCACCAAAACAGAACTCACATAAATTAAAGGAATACGGCAGTGTTTACAAAGAACTCAAACACTATATATAAATCATAGACATTCTAAAACAAAGATTTTAGCTTTCTACGTTAAACATATTAGGGTTAGATTCCTAAATACATGACTGAAAAATTTAAAGAGCAGACTTGAAACTTGTATTAGAAGAATTCAAAATTTGTTATATATACAGATGCATATTTTTAGTCAATTGCCTTGCTGAATACTTAATATTACCATTTAAATCACTAGTATTTTATCTATTCTTATATAGATTTCACCCAATAAAACAGAAATGCACGGTATCTACTTGAATGTAAGCTCCTACAGGCAAAGATTTGGTATACCTTGTTTACTGTTATATCCCTAGCACCCAGAGAGTGCAGGCACACAAGAAATGCTCATTAAATACTTGGTGAATAAATGAATGGGCACTTCAGGCAATTTCTAAAACCATATGACATTCAACATTTTAATTATTTTCTTTTAATTTTATAAATTCCCATAAAATGTCAAATTAGACTATTAAAAGTCTTTAAAGAAAATAAATGATAGTTTATATATTTAGACTGGAAAAAAGTTTATATCACAAAGAAAATAAAATGAAACCTGTTCTAAAATAATTTTCCTTTAAGAACTCTACGGAATTAACATTTACTCATGTCGACAGGTGCACTGTTACCAACTGGTGAATTACAAGTCACTATGTTTTTCTTCCACTATTTTGTAGAAGATTTGAACTTAAAAAAATAAAGTCTGAACTAAAAGGCAAACAGTCTAAGTCTTATTTATAGATGCTAAATATTTTTGCTAAAACCTAATTTTCATTTACAAGCTTAGTATTTAATTTCTAGTGCTCTTTGAGCAATTTAAACATTTCAGTAATGACAACTACTATGACTTTATAAGAAACATCAAATCAAAATATGTCCACTTCGCCTGCACTAAACTGTTAGAAAAAGGAACGGTGCTATATCAATTTCATTTGATTTTTAGTGCTATATTAAAAAGGGATCCCTGCTTGGATCGTCCTATTAACAAAGTTTTTTCTTTTTTTTTTTAAAGCATGTTTTTCACTTATATTTGTCAATATGTAAACACAGTATTTACAGTCCTAGTCTAGAACATTTAAATTAGGCAATAACAGAAAGAAAATAACTATTTGCACAAAGAAAATTTCATATTAAACCAAATTCCCATTCATTTGCAACTAAATAAAACTGCTCTTAGAAATTCAAATTATTATTAAAATGATCATGTTTGGTTAAAATGTAAAAATGGAAAGAAAGATATAGGAGATAATGCTTTTAGAAAAATATTAAATAGGTAATATTCTGAAAAAGTAAAGCAATTATTTCTTCAGTGTGGGGCAGAAAATTCTTTCACCTCTGCAAACAAATCAACCAAAACGTGAAGAAAAGATCATTTAACATAAGAAGAGAAGAGAAGGTGTGTCTGAAGTTACTAATTTCCTTATGAATATGTCAAAATAGTGCTTTTAATATGGACTTCAAAAGTAAGTGCTAATGTTCTGTTTTTAGTCATTTTAAAGCTATTAATAGCTTACCTCCATTGACAAAATATTTTAATAAGAATACCATAACACCAACCATATTTTTTCCACTAGTTTAACTGAAAAAAATATTTTCTGTTTTCTAAAGTAGTACAATGTAATTTCAAAGCTTCAGAGTAGTACATCATTTCAAAGGTTCAGCTTACCCAATCAGATGTCACCTTTATTATCTTTATTTGTTTAATATCTGTTGTATATCTAAAAACCCTGAATGTATCAAAGACTCTGAAAAGCTAAAACAAGTTTCATACATCATCTATTCCAATTCATCTGGTGATACTTAATTTTTTCTAAGATAAGGAGAAGATAAAATATTTAATAAAAAACAGGGCAGAGAATTTACTTACATTTGCTATACTTAAAAGTCCTAATAGTTACTTATATAACACAAGAAGGTGTCTTTTGTAAGAATTAAAAACATTATTTGTTCAATGTAAAATGTATTTTAGGTTGTAGTTCAAAATAACTTAAGCAATGGATCAAGGATTTAACTGTTACAGTGTTGGATGAGGCTGCCTCTTAAAATAACTTTAGCTCTGAATTATGTCTCCAAAAAACAAAAGCAGAAAAAGTCCTATGCTAATCCCCATCCCTGCTTCAAACCAAACCCAAATACCTCTGGCAAAGCACAACACACACATACAATAATTTTAAAATCAGAAATACACATTGATTTTTACTTTTCTAAGGTACACCACTGATATTTTGTCACTAGTCCACAATGGTTAGGACTGATTAAAGTTTTCAACATTTGATTTATTGGTTACATGCCCAAGCTTATTCTAACACTTATACTAATTATACAAAAAATTCTTACCTACTTTCATTAACTTTAGTGAATATCTGAGCATCCTCAGAACAATTCAGAATCAAAATTGAATCAAGAAAGAACGTGAAGTACACAACTTTTAAGAAACCTCATTACCTGTTCAGTGATTCTCATGTGGAAATCGTGGAAGTCACTGTAACGACGATAGGTTTTCCACATCTCCTCATTGTTTAGACTGCGCCGATGTACAGTGATGGCATATAATGCATATGTCTTGCCATGATCATTACAAACGCCTGCCACAGCATATGGGTCATAGTCAGCATATACTAGTCATTTAAAACAAAATGAAGAACAAAAGACACAAAAAGGAGGAAGATGAAGAACAAAAACAAAAAAGACGACGTGAAATGAAGAAGAATATGAAATGACAGACTGAGACAAAAGGATGTCAACAAAGGATAAAATAGATCTCCATCCTCTGTACACACATACCCAAAGTATTACATATGATGGCTAAAAAACAAAATGATCTAAAAGTTTATAATGACACTACCTACCACAAAGTGGATGTCTACTTTGGATTCTCTTCCCAAAGAGCTTTTACCTATTATTAGTGATGTTGCCACACCACCACCTGAGTGTAGCATTAAGAGCCTCTCAAATTTAATACAGAAAAAATAGCAGAAACAAAATAATAACCTTTTGTATACTAGCCTTCAATATTCAGTCACATTTCAATTAAAATCTTTTCAACTAAACAGTGAAAAACACAGGATATGATTTATCTTCTGGCAATTCTCTTTCTCTTCAATAATATCAAAAATTCACTACTTGTAGTTTATTCTGGGGATTTTTTTTTTTTAAAGCATTTTACTATTGATTTGCCACATACCATCCAAGTTAGGTAGTCTTTAAAATCAAAACCTGTTCTTATTTTGTCATTTTGTACTAATCTTAAGTAAGAAGATACACTTTGAATCATTTAACTATTCTTTCTGATTTTCCATTTTTTTATTTCTCTGTGCTCTACTCTACTCCTAGGTCAGGTTTCTAAAAATTTACTGAAAAAAATTCTTACCTTATTTTCTCTCATTAACTCTCCCCTCATCTGTATCCAGTCTATTTCTTAATACATCTACTGAATTTAATTTCAATCACTGTATTTTTTGATTTCTAGAATTTTATTTGGTTCTTTTTTTTCCATACTGTTTATTCTAGCCTTAGGATTTATCTCTATGAATACTTTAAACATACTTATTTAAAAGTCTATTAAGACTGCCATCTCCAAGTTCTTAGAGCACAAATTTCTCATTTTCTGGGTCTGTTGTCTCTTCCTTATTGTGGTTCATATTTCTTCCTGTGGCTTTTAATTGCTTTCTGTAATCTCATTTTCAACAGGTATTATTTCACTGTGGGCCTTCTGAATGTCCTGGGCTATGGAAGCACTCACAGTCACCAGTGTCACCATTGTTAACTACTAGTTTCAGTGGTTCAGAAACAATTTAAAACTAACTCTCTGGCTTGAAACCCTGTGGTATGCAATCACTTGAGAACAGCTAAATCCAGACACATTTTTGATGGGGATACAAGCTGGGCTTTCGATATCTTATGGGTGATAGATACCATTTCCAATCACGATCTTGACATTTCTTGTCCTTTCCACTGAAGGTTGGCTAAGTTTTTCCAGTTCCTCTTTTGCATGAAACTGCCCTTTGTGACCTTGGGCTTTATGAAAAAGACTTGGTTCCATATTCCCAATGGCATTGGACTATCCCTGCCTCTTCTAAACTCAAGGGCACGATAATGCTATCAAAATCAAGATAGTAGTCTTTATGCTACAAAGAGCCCCTTGGCTTCAGTGCCTTTTCACTTTCTGGAATTTGTTTTTCCTCATAGTCTATGGCTCTTGTAGATGTTCCCTTTCGGCTATTTTTATATTGTTTTCAGCTTTTCTATCTGTGGAAGGCAGGATTTCCCATAGCAGTTTAGACTATCATATTGACCGGAAGTCTAAAACTGATCTTCTAGTAATGAATTATATTGATCTGTAACTGTGGGAAAAAAAGGTGGTCAAGTTTTGGAGCTGAGTAAGTATTTTGCTATGTTATAAATAATTAGACAAAGAAGGGTCTGTGTCACTTCTTAGTAAATTATTTTAATAGCTAAAAGCTAAAAATCTATATTGGCTGGGGTATTTGGCCAGAAACCTCTCTCAGGCTTTTACCAAAATTTTTCTAAGATTTGCACTTTCTACTCAAATTTGTCTTTCCTACCCTTTCCATTTAATATCAGTGTTTCTAATTTAACAAAATGTAAGACTAGGAATAGACTTTGATCATCTTGTTCTACAGAGGCTTTAACTATAGGTAGCTCTATTATTAAGTTCACCTCTTCTAATCATCTTTCTCTCAGGGACCACTGCAGATCAAACAGCACAACACTTTTTCATCAAGTTAGAAAACCACACTTTCTCAATGGAGTTAGTATGGCAACAAGAAAATGGTTTTATCAGTTGTGTCCAACATAGGTTTGGGAAAGGAAAACAGAAAGCAGAGGCCAATTAGTCAGCTAATCATAACCAATTAGGAGTTAACAAGAGCAAGGAGAACAACAAGGAATCGAAAAGGAGAGAATAAAGTAATGTAAGAAAGCATTCTAAAAAAGAATAATCAGGATTTGTCACAAATTGATAGGCAGGGGAGATCAGCCAGAGTTGCACATACAACAGGAAGAATGATGAAGTTATTATAAAAGAAATGCAGAACACAGAAAGGTAATTAAGAAGATAATGAAGTTAAACATACCAATTTTGAGAAAGTGGTGATATTGCTAGAAGGTTTTGTTTTCATTAGACCAAGGCTACTCATAGCAGGTAATCTTCAAATTATTTGTTACTAGTCCATAATTAGGTAAGAAACTAGTATCAGAATATGAATCAACCTCATCACTAATTACACTGTTTAATCTAGCCAATACTTTTTAAAGCAAGACTTCTTGAAGGAAGCAGTACACACCAGAGTCCATCCAGCAACCTTTGAGTAGCACTACACTAGACTCTAAGTTTTTACTTCCTGTAATAGAGATGTTAAGGACGTGGGATCTACAATCAGAGACTCTGCAGTCTAATTGGTAAAATAAACATTTATTGAACAAACACTAATAAATGATGCCTATCATGTATAATTAGTAATGTAATAATTAGTTCCATAACAGCCTTATGAGGTAGGTATTATTATTATTATCCTATTTCACAGATGAGGAATTGAGGTACACAGAAGTTAAGAAACTCACACAAGTTCACCCAACTATTAAAAGTGGCAGAGCTAGGAGGTGAACCCAAGCAATTCGGTCAAAATGCTGTGCTCTTAACCACTATACTCCTCTACCTCTTCAGTATCTATGCATAAGTGTGTCTGACAGAAATAACAATTTTTTAAAAATGCATAGCACAGAGCTTCCATACATTTTAAGAAGCTAATAAATACTTCTTGAATAAACAAATGGACAAAGCAGCTAAAAAATCAGAACCCTCAGAAAAGAGAAAGATCAGGATTAGAAATGTGGGCATGAGTGTCTTCCTCTAGATATAAAAGTTTAAGATCTCCAAGAAATAAAAAGACAAATACTAAACATTCCCACTTTAACAAAGGCTCTCACATTTGGAAGACAAGCCAAAAATGAAAATAGAGATTTTTTAAAAATTTTTTTAAATGTGAGGAAGAAAAGAGTGGGACAACTATATCAAAAGCTAGAAAGAAAAGCAACAAGACCTCTGGTTTTATGAATAACAGTGTCACCTAACGACCTGTAAGAGTAGAGTAATCTATGCACCAACGATATGTAAAAAATAAAGTAACAACTGAGTCAGCAATTATAGATAATTTATTCCAGAAACGTAGCAGGGAACAGATTGCAAAAATGAGACCCCAGCTCCACTAAGAAGCAAAAAGAAAGAAGGATGTTTTTTACTGCAAATTAATATCTGTTAAAGTACACTTATACTATAAAATCTCCTTTCAGTTTCTGAAATTCAAGCATGAAATTGAATTGAGGTGTATGCCTCAGTATGTTCACAGTTCAGTACTTAATATGATAGACAGACTAGGATATTCTAGGACTAGTAAAAGGCCAGATGAGAAGAAACTATCATTATCTAATATTCATTAGCCTTATCTAATAACGCAATGGCAATGATGGAAATTTTTTCTTGGTTCACTATCAATTCTGCACATAGGCTGAATCACCAAGATTTAAAGGTTTCTCACTCCATTCAAGTATTTTTTGAACTTCTTCAAATTCCTATACCCAGAGGCTTCATTCTCCCCAGTTATCTAGTCTGATTTTGCATGTATGAAAAAAAAATCATCTCCCCAAAAAAGATTTAATAAGAATCGTGCAGACAATTATCGGCCATTTTCAAGTACAAAAAGGAAAATATCGGTTTCAGAGCTTATTAGAAACGACAAAATGCTTAGAATCTGCATTTTCAACTGTTAACAGTAACAACTTTAGAGAGAGGAAATACCCAAACACACAAGCAAATAAACATTACAGAATTTAATGAAGAACATGCTCCAGAAAAAAAAGTAACTTAAATGACTACAAAATAAACAAATGGTTTGAAAAAATAAATCCAGAAAATAACTTAGGGATATAATAATCAATAGTTTTAAAGTCATAATTATACTACAAAATCTCTTACCAGTATCTGAAATATAAGCGTGAAGTTGTACTGGGTCATCAGAAGATACATTTGAAAGGTCATCTAAAGACTGTAAAAAAATCAGGAAACAAAATTTTTTAATTTTATAGAAAAGAAATATTAAAGAACTTCCACAGCATACATGCATTACTCATCTTTGCACCATGTAAAGTTTATATTATTTGCATCCCTCCAGACTCCCCCTTAATAATCCTCTCCATTTATACTAACAGTAGAGAAAAAAAACAAGATTGAGCACTGCTAAAAACTATAAACAAAATAATTTAGTAACCAACTTAATATATCAGATTATTTCTTCCTTCATTGCTTGTCCATATACTGTAACTTGCTACTTTTCAATTACATTCAATATATAGCAAGAAAAAACTGGATAAAAATAGACATATTCTTAAGTTAATACTTTAATTTTTAAATGTTGAATATACTAGAGCCAGCTCTGTATTCTTTAAGACTTTTGTTAATTTAGAAATAATTTCATTAGTTAGCTTAGATTCCTTATGTATTAAGTGAAAAGAGTACATACATCATAGGGTTATGTGAGGATTAAATGAGAAAAACATTTTGAAAACTGCCTACTCCAACAAATGTTAGCTATTATTATGATTACTTATTAAGTGACATGATCTGTAGACTAAGATATATTTTAAATAATTAATTTTCAAAAATAATTCCACAAACAAGAATGATTATTGATTGACCCAAAATAAATCTTTGGGCTTTGGGTCTAGATTTTAAAAATCATTTTTTCCACATACACATACACCCACACATACATAAAAGGGAACATAATGAGATAATAAAAGTAGAATGTGCACAGAAAGTTAACATGGCAACCTGAAAACTGCTCTTGTTAGGAAGGACTGTTTGCAAGGTTGTCCCTTGGATGGCACCTAGGAACTGAGATTTAGAGAATCCCACCATTCTCTAATTGATAAGAGTGGCTTAACTGTACCTAAATTGTATGTACAAACAACGTGGTTTATGCTGAACACCTGTCTTCCTACTGGGAGTGTGAAATTTTGGTGTGTGCTAGACAGAGCACGGGCTGTGTGATTTTTAAAAGTTAAAGAACATCTGATATAACACTATTGTTGATTTGCTTTAATGTTTTGCTAAACGTTTATACTTTGTTTAGTAACAGAACATTTACTCAAGGTTATTTTAGAAATAAGTGTAGGTGACAACATAAGACAATGAACCTCTAAATCATTTAGCTATTACAAAAGGTTCAAAAGGTTTAAAAGAAAAAATAATGTAGGTGGAGGGAAAAACAAAACAGCAATCCCCCACCTCTTCCCTCCCTCCCTTCTACACAGTCAAACTCTGGACTAAAACCTTCACAGAACACTAACATTTCTTCTTACCAGCATTTTAGTAAATAAGCTATTCAATGGAGAGGCTGGATATATAAAAGAACTAAAATGTTCATTATTTCACACTTCACTCTGAATATATGAAATGCCAATGACAGTTTTTATGCTAAAAACATGTCGTGTAGTTGCTGTAAAACTCTGTAAGCTTAAAAAAATTTTTTTTTACATGACCTAAATTTATTTTAGTGTAGACTTTAAGAAGCATCCAGAAGCTTTTGGTTATCCCAACTGGTTTTATATTTCTTTTCTAAATACAAGAGAAGAAAAACCATTCCAATGTAATCATTTATGTGTAACAGATTTACTGCCTATCATAGGACTAACCAAAGAGTCATATAAACACACTAAATATTGAAACTGAAAATAATAAAATCAATTTCTTTATAAAATGCAACTGCAATTATGCAGGTGTGACCTAAACATATCCTTTAAAATAAAAATGAAATATTTTTAAGTTCTAATTGACAGATGCCTTGTATGCAAATTTAACATTTCTTCAAAAGCATAATAATTTCTTATAATACTAAAGGATGATTTGGGGGCTTGTAAACATATCATTTATTTACATATGTCAAGTCTCAGCCTTTCACATTATTTTCAAGTCACCTTAATAATTAAAGTACCCTTTGTAGTACTTACCAAATTTATGCTTCCTGTAGGAGATCCATTAAAAGATTCTGTAGGAGGAAAATTCAACTTAGTATACAGTAAAAAACTTTTGAGATGATTGCTTTATCTAAAGTTCAAACACCAAGAATGAAAGTCACATAGCCAAGACATTAGCAGAAAAGTAAAAAAGAAACTGTGGTATACTCCCAAACTCCTAATCCTTTAAGTCCTATGATTTTCCAAGCCTGGCATTTCAGTAAAAATATATATGTAACTGAGAGCTAGCCAAAAAAACCAGAAGGGGGGCATTCATGTACAGGAGAGCCATTATTAAATATTTTTATTCTCATAGTATCATATTAAGTTGCCTAATACAATGTAAGCATAAGGAAAACACTGCAGAGTGAATGAAGCCCACTGGGAAATATCAGCACTATTTTGTTATTTTTGTATCACTGGATTAAGAAATAACACAAATTTGTCTTCAGTGTGATGGATTAAGTCTACTTATTCTTAGTAGTAGATTTGGCTCAAAAACAATCTAAAGTCTAGATTTTTAAATTAAATTAATTCATCAAAAGATATTTAAAATTCCATATTCAAAGCCACTGAATTAAAAAACAACTAGAAAAGGTTAATTTTTAAAATTAATGTTACAGACTAAGTCAATTATAGATTAAAATTAATGTCAAGCAATAATCTTTTCCCTCAGGGTTTTATTGTATATCTAAGCAAATTAAGTTTCCAATTAAGGTGTCCCTCTTAAACACGAATGAATCTATGGTAAAGCAACATTCATATAGAATATAAAGTTAATGTATGGTTTTTAGCACTAAAGAGCTTACTTATAAATTTGTTAATCTAAATGGGTCTTTAAAATGCAAGATTGGATTATTTTTACAAGGAGGCAGCTGGTATTGCCTTCCAACTTAAACAACTCTAAATGCCCAATAACTTTTCTTGGTTCCTCAGAGCTGGGTTCTCACAAGGTAAACAGAAAATTTCACCTAGAATTATCCCTTGGTTAATAGAAAGGTGATAATTAAAATGAGTAGCAAACGGTTCTCTATCCTCTTTAATCAATTACATGCCTCCTACCTCTTCTGTGGTCTGCCCACTTCTTAAATCTTCCCACCAAAGACAAGTCAAGTTAAAAGGATAATTCAGGAGCAAAATAAGGCATACTTTACTTTCTTGATCTATAATAATCATAAGTTCCAGAAATAAAGTCTAAAATCAATTTTGGTCCACATTTAATCGAGAATTTGATAACTGCCTATAAATATTAGAAAACAAAGTACTGTTTGAATTGGTGAGAAAAACAATGTGACTGAGATTAAAATTTTAAAAGGAAATCATAATTTAAATATTTTTATAAAACTGTGAGGCCTTGTTTTAATAAAGAGGAAAAATCTACTTTTAAAATAATTTAAAGCTGAACTAATAAATGAAAGCAATCAAGAATAAGAAAGAGAAAGAGAAAGGGAGAAAAGGAAGAAGAGGAGAGAAGGGGAGGAGAGAGAGCACGCACAAGAAAGCCATCCAGCTATCTACATAGTGAAGTTCAGATAAGTAGAAATGAAATTTCTTCTCCAGCAAAGAAAATCCACTAGAGGATACTATCATACATGATAAGACTTGGGCCATTAAATTTAGGTTCAATTATACACTGCATTTTTCAAAAATAGACTAGACAATTATTTCAGAATGTCTAAAAAGTAGTCAAAATGTCAGAATGCCTAAAAAATACATGAAGTGCTGAAAAGCTTAATTTTAGTCAGAAAACTAATTTATAACAAAAAATGTCAGGAAGGCCTATTTTTCATTAAATAATCTTATAGAAAGAAGTAAATCATAAGCATTGCCGTTTGAAAAAAGTTGTATCAATGACCTAAAACCTAGACAATGACAGTAACACTGACTGCTATTTTTAATAAGGTTGTATGTTATAACTATCAATCTACATACATTTTGTCAAACAGTTTTTAAAAAGGGATAGGTAATTTCTCAGGATAAGATGTATAAAAACTCATCACTTAGGACATAAAATGTTAGAAAGCAATGTCCTAGAAAGACAATAAAATATATAAGTATATAATTCTAAACTACAATCAGTGATTTAAATGTACTCAATGACTGATTTATGAGAAGCACATTTACTTCAGATCAAAACCAGTTCCAGAAAAAAAAACTTTTCTACTCTGTTTTATGTTTTATGTAATTATGAGGTTTTGGGAAATTTGAGATTGCTCATCATAGTTTGCTTCCATTCGCTGCAGAAAAGACATAAATGGAAGCTAAAAGTCAATTTAAAAGACTTTGGAAGAGGTCTTATGTTATAGGATCAAAAACTACTCCTACATAATATATTGCTACTATCTCCATTTTAAATTACATTTTACTTAGAAGCTCACACAATTGATTCTGACTCAATTTATCTGCATTCATTCTGGGTCATACAGCAAATCCATTTCATAAATACTAAGAAATTTCTAAAAGAGATGATATTAATATAAAAAGAAACGTTTACAATAATCATTTTAGGATGATTAGCTGATATACAGTGGCTATTGCAAATTTCATAGTAGCTCTACAAAAGAACACTTTTCAACAGACAGGAAATACAGATATACTATATAATAAAGTAGAGGTACATTAAATTTTACTATTCAGCTCCCACAGAAGTACTCTGTTTTTTTAAACACTTCCTTAATTACGCAATCAAATCCAGTTAAAATTATTCAATTTTACAAATAATTCAGAAAAAAATATTATTTTTAAAACCTAAGGTATCAGATCAACAATCAATATAAAAGTGATTAAAACTGGAATGTAAACTTCTGTAACTAGATTTCTTAGATTGTTTTAAAAATAAAATATCACTAGCATAGGCAGAGAGGCAGGAGGTAGAAGAGAGGAGAGGCTTGGAATCTTCCAGAATAGAAGTATTTTTTAAAGCAGTGCTCGCTACCCAACAGATCTGTTATATTTCCATTCCCAAGTGGTCTTATCCATAAAACCTCTTGATCAGTAAATGGTCATAATTAAAGCACTGTCTTAAAGTAATTACTTAATCTATTCTTTCCTACTCATTTTTTTATTTACATTGCTCATTTACTTAGTAGAACATACCAGAAAGTTCAACAAACCTATAACAGTTAATTTTCTGTCTCTCTGGAGAACCCTAACACAAAACCCTAGATATTTAATTAGACTTTTTTAATAAATACTTCAGAATTGAATCACAAGTAAAATGGTCATTGGGCCTAAGAATTTAGAGATTTGTATTTTAAGGGCTGTCTCTCCTACTATTCTTAAATAACTCACTATTTACTAATACAAACTGATACTTGCATTTTAGTTTATAAATCATTTTCATATCCACAATTCCACATAAATCTGACAGTAACTCTGAGGTAAGATATTATGAGAATATTATTCCAGATTTACATCACACAGGTGATAAGTAGTAAAACATGAGTAAACTTAAGTCTGTTTTTTTCACTATACCATACTAATAGGTCTCAGTGTCCTTATTTTAAAAAAACGAAAAGATAGAATAAATTACTCTTGTGGTTTCTTCCAGCTCAAAAGTCTCTCACACTATGCAGATATGAAAAAGGATATAATTAAAGATAGACAAAAACTGTAGTTTTTTATAATGCTTTATAGTTTAGGGTACACTCGAGTCATTACTTACCTCATTTAATCTTCTCAATAATTCTGTTAATCATAAATATTATTACTTACTACTGAAAGGGAAACTGCCATAAAAATATGTGAGTGACCCATCTCAGGAAAACATTCTTTTTAGAAGTCAAGGCTTCTATAGTTATATTCTAATCTGCTCTTAAATTTTCAACATTTTAACTTAGTACAGTAACTAAACTTTGTCACTGATTTACAGACTTTTTAATATATTACAATTTATATTTAGGCAACAAAAACATTTTTTATTTTATTTAAAAGGTCTTTTTTTTTGTAAACAGAATATACATGGAATATATATGTATGTGTGCGTAAAACGTGTGCTACCTTACCTCCATCCCCATCATCTGATCCTCTGAAACTAGGATCTTTTAACATATCCAGCTCAGCTAACATGCGCACATAGAGTGCATTCTGTCTGAAGGAAGGATAAAATCTTTCATCTCGTAGCATCAATTCATATACCTTATAGAAACAAATCAGGATATTCAATAATTAATACATATATATGGTGATTTTCACTAAATAAGAGTTCACCAACAGCTATATTGAGGTCTTGCCATAAATCATAGTTACAAGATGTCAGCAATAAAACTACAACACAACTAATGATTTCTTCTGGTCCCTCCAGTAACTAAATTACAATGAAAAGGATCCTACTGCAACACAAGTCACATGACAGCAGGTTATATAAAATGTTCTAGGAAGTAGCGTTTTCTAAGAAACAGGTACCCATAAAGGCTCAAAGCTCCTATTAAAATGAATTTGGGAAGCATGTTATTTAAACATCATCAGTTTATCAAATTCTAAGACTGGAATATCTGGCTTTTCAGTCAGATTCAACTAAAATAACTCAACATAAGGATTTTCATCAATGGTCAATCAAATAAATAAACAATTGGTCTATACTTTGGAACTGACAGGTATTTATTGCCATAACTTATCATCTTAGACACCACTTTACTGTACTTATTTTTTTAATGTTTCAGTATCTTTTTAGGAAACTAATTACATGCACATAAAAATATACACTTTCTTCAAGAAAGATAAAACGATAAATGTTGTACATAATACCTTCCTTTGAATGTCATCAAAGATTTCAGGGGTTGGATCTTCATGATTCAAAGTATCTGCTAATTTTGCTACTAAATAGTCATCAACAGTAACTCTTGGAGATGCCTAACAAACAGAAAAATAACAGAATAATCTCTGTAATTTCTAAACACAAGTTAAGACTCAATAGTAAGAGAATTAATAATGGATCATATTATTGAAAGTAACTGGCAAATAAGAATCATTGGTTTGTAAATAACACCTTGATATTTTAAGATGCTGAAATAGAGTTAAAGTTTCTCTTCATCACGCACTATGTAGCAGGCTGATAGACAAACATGGACTTAATCCTTGACTTTTGCTGAGCAACTTCTCACTAGGCCTCATATACTCCATTTGTAAAATGAAGATAACACCACATAAATAAGGTTATTTAAGATTATTGTAAGGACTAAAAGAGATCTGTGTAAGACATATAGCATAGTGTCTAGCACACTGTCATTAGGAGTTAGTGTTTAGTATTCAATACTACTACATATGTATTAACACAATTTTTAAAAGAATAAGCTATTTAACTTATTTGACTACAGAATCTTTTTGAATGGGCTTTTAAACACTATCATTATCCTAAATTTGTTTTTATAACTAATGCTACAGCAAAGTTCCAATGTGATACAGGAGGGGGAAAATCTGAGAAGTTAATTTGTTCCAAGAACTCCTATTTCAAAGTACATAAAGTGACAGATTCTACAAAATCTGAACTTTAAATTTCAAAAATTATTTTATTAAAAGAAAGAAATGCTGAAAAGCTAGGCATGTTAAAAAACTTCATCATGTCAACCTTTGAATTTTTAGTTTTGACGGCTCTGTAAACGAGTGCTAAAGATTGTAACTTTTAGAGAAACTAACAAAAAATGCATTGTTTAAATAATTTCTCTATTCTATCCAATAAAATGTCTAAGGAATCTACTAGATAAATTAAGAAAGGAGAAAAAGAAATAAACAGCAATAAGTGTGTAGGAAAAGAGTCATATTACGTCTAATGCTGCCTTGTCAATTCAACACTCTTGTTAGTAAACCCAAGTAGGTTGTATGTTTTGGGGGAGGGTCCCCTGAAATAGGAACAGTAGAACAAAACAACTTGTATGTGATAAAGATAAGAAGGGAATACTGATGTCAGTTGGTTTTGCCCTTTCATCTGCCCTCTAAGCTCACTAAATTCAACTAGGAAATAAAAAGACAAATTTGAAAATAATATTTATATTTATTTAATTTTTAATTTTTCTTGTATATCTCAAATACACAGAATTGGATTAAGCCACATCCTTGGTGTAGGATAACCAGCACTTTCAGAGAGCCATCATGGGACACAACCATTCAGGACCCCCTCTCTCAAAAAAAAGTAATACAGAATAAATATTTATATGCATTTCGTATTACTCTAACATAAAAATATAAAAATAGTACTTACCTGTTAATCTATTCTTTACTTTCTACACGGATGTGATTATTTAAACAAAGCAATAGAATTAATTAACAGTGGCAATTAGTGGTAACAAAACTAATTAACCAAATAATCTGTGTTAGAAAAATGTAACAATAGTTTCTAATGTTTCTGTCCTCTGATACAGTAATCTAACATTTTTAAAACTCTTCACTGGGTATTTAAATTTTGTAAATTATATTATTTTTTATTATTAAAATATAGAAGTGTAATACTTTTTAAAAGCAGAATATACTTACAAAAATAATTATATTTAATAAAAACAATGTCTTTTATATCTGTTCCATAATGCAGTAATGTGTTTTTACTTTTTCTGTTTCCTTTTCTAATAATACTTCTTTGAGTTGCCTACAGCCTTTAGGACAACCTTTCCTTTTAGGTAGTGTTACAACTGAAAACAGCCAAACATAAAATCTACTTTGACTTTCAGCTCTGCTCTTTTCAGGCCAGATTCATACTTATTTCAATTTCTGTCAATCCAATATGATGACATCAAGTTAAATATCCTTCCAACAAAATAATTTCAGCATGCAATAACTGGGGTTTTGTTTACTCAAAACAGCAGGTTTTTATATCTATAGGAATTTGCTTTCAGTTCTAAAAAAAAAAAAAAAACCCCAAAACCAAAAACAAAAAAACAAGTACAACGACTTTGTATGTATGGCTTGTTTGATCGGTAGAACAGCTGATTGTCAATCACGTCCTTGGCATATATAAATCCATCAAACAGGCCATACATGTCTAAAATGTCCATTTTTAAATACTTTGAAGAATAAAAATGTCATCATAAGTTAAATCTCTCTTTCTCCGGAAAAATGGCTTAAAACACAGATAATTTATACTTTTACAACTGAAATTGGATTCTAAATAAATTACAGTTTTAGTAAAGAAACAGAAAATCCTGTTTAATTTGGGTGACTTTTTTTTTTTTTTGATTCTCCAGTAGTCTTATTTTTTTTTAAATGAGTCATTTTGTTCACTTTGAGATTTTGTTACTGCCTACACATAACAGGAAACAACTCAGGTTAGTCAATTCATCCTTGTCTAGGCACTTTTTGGCTCTTCAAAGATGATTCACCAGTTTTAGATAAATTTACATAAATTTCTGTTTATTGTAATCCTTTTCTCCACTCTCATTCTCAAAGTATCTTCAAGTTATAGGACATTCTGTCTTGTCTAACACTTTAAAAATATGATTTTATTGAAGGCCAACATTGTAGCATCTCTCCTACAGCTGGATAAACTGACAGCCACCTTGCAGACACACATCTAAGGAAGTTATCTCCTGATATTTTTATAATGTCAAAAATCTCATTAAGTGTTTCTCCATGTTTTGAGGAAACTAAAAAGTGACCAAAAACTTTCATTGTGAACGTGTCAATATCAGAGGCAAGGAAATCATATCCACTTTAGCAGTGTTATGAAGAGGGAATACATGACATTTATCAGGTAAAATCTTTTCATTTTCATTAGATAAAAAGTTTATGGACTGAATGAAATTTGTCAAAATTTACATTTCCATAATATGCCAAATATGCATAGAAGAACAAAGTGTGTTTTATGTTTCGTAGTTTATTAAAATCTTAGAAATCAAGAAGATATCTGCAACTCCATTTTTCAAATCAAAGTACTGTACTTATAAGCTATGGGATACATACTTTTGTTACCATAATTTGATGCATCACTTGATATACCATAGAAAACATGCTTACTGGTAAGATGACAGAATCAGCTCCAAACTTTAAAGAGCCAAAACACCTGTTACCAAAATTCCCTTGTTTGCCCATAGGACATTTTAGTTCAAACCTCTGAATCAGGAAATATAACTTTACTGTTTTACAGAGCAATCAAGGGAACAATAGGCCAATCTACGTTCATTTGTGCAGTATGCCCAAGTTAATTTAGCAGCCACTATTTTCAACTGATCATTGGTCTCTTTTGGAGACCTGAAAAACCTTTTCATTGATATAGAAGTATTTCAAATATTCAGAATCCATATGTGTTTTATGGCCTAGCATATGGTCTATTGTGGAGAATCTTCCACGTGTTCTTGAAAATAATGTGTATTTTGTTTATGTTAGGTGAAATGTTCTATAGATGCATTAGGTCTAATTGCTTTACAGTGGTGTTCTATATTTTTAGTGATTTTCCACTGAAGAGTTCTATTAATCATTGAGACTGGAGTATTAAAGTCTCTAACTATTATTGTTGAATTTTTTGCTTCATGCTTTTGGGAGACTTGTTGTTAGGTGCATATATGTTTATAATTGTCTTATCATCCAGACCAATTGACCTTTCTATCATTATAAAATTATAAAATATTCCTCTTTTCTCTAATATCAATATTTATCTTAAATTTTATTTTGTCTGATATTATGGCCACTCCAGATCTCTTTTATTTTGCATGATGTATCTTTTTCTATACTTTTACTTTCAACCTATTATGTCTTTAAATCAAAAATGCATGTGACCCTGAATCTTGATTTGTCACATTTAGTATTTGTATGACCTTGGCCACATTAATTTGATTTTCTTAACATCAGATTCTTCACTTAACAATAAGGATAAAAATACACAGAAAGAAAAATGAAAGAATGTTTGTGAAGTAGCTGTGCCTGGCATAAGTAATGGATTTTGCAAATATTATAGAAATTATTATTAGCAATACTGTCAAAGAAGATACAAAAACAGTAATCAAGTTATATCTTCACCTTCTCTGATAAATACTGTTCATAAATTCCAACAGCAGCTGCTCTTAAAAGACCTTTGGTTTGGTTGGTCTGATGTTTTCCATCTCTCTGACGACTTGATAAAACCTCTAGCTGCTGCTGGGCTGTAACTCGGTATCCTTCCACTGTCATCCAGAAGAAAAGATGTGCTTGACCTCCAGTTTGCTGCATGTAATCTACCAAACAAAATCCAAAACGACATGGATATTAATGTATACAATTTGGGGTTCACGTAGCTTTACGATAAATAAGTAAAAATAATTTAAAGTTTCAAGTATTTAAAACTCTATATTTTGAAAATGTTCAGCAAATCCCTGAAGTATAAAATAGTAATAACACAAATTGGTTAAGCTAAAAACACCAGTTAGGTATAAAACATAAGTGGAAGCACATAATTAAAAATTTTTCACATCCCATTTTTCAAGATAAAACCTCAAGTGAATAAATTTGCTACATAAGGTTTCATAGGAGATAAGCTACCTCACCAACATTCAACATTTGTTCTCAATAAATGTTATTAGTCATAATACAAATATTTCTAGCTATATTAAAGATAAGGATAGGCTCTTCAACAAACCACGTAGTAATAATATTATTGATAACAAAAATAAAGATTCATGGAGTTTTGCTGAACATTTCCTCCAAATAAGAATAATTTTAATGTAATATTAATAAAATAATATGTAAATAAAATATTTGTATATATTAAAATGGCATAAAAACAAAGTCATCTACACATGAACAAAATGATATAAACAGGTTATATATATATATATATATATATACTGTGTGTTCCCAATAAAGTACTCTTTCTCGCTGAATTTAAATTCATACTAGAATCTACCAGAGTTTATTTTAAAAGCAGTTTAGCAAATGCACATTATGATAAGCATTTATTTGCTTCAAAATAAAATAATTCCCTATCTTCATCACTTCTAAAGAAAAGCAAACATTTCAGAGAATAAAACAGGTCAAATTTGACATACAATCTATTAATCATTTAAAATTTAATAATATTTAAAGTTATTAAAAATTTCAAGGAGGAAATTAAAGTGGTAAACACAAAGAATCTATATCTCCCCATCTACACAACAATTACACTGGCAGAATCTATCTGACACAACTAATTTGGAACTCTGGACTGAAGACTTGCAACATCCAGAGGAAAATCTGGAAGATAAACTGTGGTTAATTTCAATCCATCTTAGATCTTAGCACAACAGCTGCTACCCATCCCCCAACCTCTGCCACATGTTAGGCAACTGTTCTTGCATTCCAGGGTCAGCTTGTACATAGCAAACAGGAATCAGGGTAGGTGAAACCATCCGATCCGTCAAGTATCTGGGATCTGTGCTCTGATAGCATACTGCTACTTCTTATCACAGAGGTGCAGACAAAGAGGTAGCCATTACTGTAACACATCCCCCTACTTTCTCACACTCCTTCTTTTCCTGCTAAAGTGACTTCCAGGGGATTTGAAGGAACAGCCTTTTTCCCTCAGACCCCCTACATTTTTATCTTTTTCTCACACCAAGACAAATTCTAACCAAACTTTCAAAAGAAAATAACAAAGAGAGAATCTGAATGCAGCAAAAGAAAGGGAACTCAACATATACAAAGGAGCCTCAAAAAACTATCAGTAGATTTCTCATAAGAAAATTTGGAGGCCAGAATGCAATGGGGCAATATTCAAAGTGCTAAAAGAAAAATAATGTCAACCAAGAATCCTATATATTGCAAAACTGTACTTTACAAATGAGGAAGAAAGTAAGACATTCCCAGATAAACAAAAGCTAAGGGAACATGTTACCACTAACCTACCCTGCAAGACATGCTCAAGAATGAACTTATATGACTTAGTAACCTGAAGCCATATGAAGAAATAAAGACCTCAACAAAGGTAAACGTATTGGTAATTAGAAAAGCTACTTTTATTGTAACAATGGTTTGTAACTCCAGTTTTACTTTTTACATAATTTAAGAGACTGATACATTTTTTTAAAAAACTATTACTAGTCTGAAAGCCAGCAATATTGTACTTTGGTATGTTATCCCACATTTTAGTTTCTATATAACTTACAAAACTAATGCATTTAAAAGAATTATTAGTTTATGTTTGCAGGTTTACAACATATAAATATTTAATTTTCTGACATCAACAAAAAAAGGAATGGGGACAGAACTATAAAGGAGCAGAGTTTTGAATGTTATTGAATTAAGCCAGTATAAATGTAAATTAGAGTGTTATAACTTTAGTATGTTAAATGTAGTCCACATAGTAAGCTCAAATAAAAGAGCTACAGAATATACACAAAAGGAAATGAGAAAGAAATTAAAATGCATCACCACAAAAACTGATTAAACTCAAAAGAAGACAACTTGGCAGTAAACGATGGCCAAAAAGCTTGGCATATAGAGAACAAAATGACAAAAATAAGCACTTCCTTATTAATAATAACTTTAAATGATGAGGAGCCAAGCGCCGCAGGACTCCAGTCCAGGCCAATGTCTGCTGCCCGGAGAGGCCTGAGAGCAATGGGGCCCACACACCCCGAGACAGCCAAGCTGGAAAAGGCAGGTGTTGCGGGACCTCCAGCCCAGGTTGGTCCCTGCTGCTTAGAGAGACTTAAGAGCCTCTGGGCTCACATGCCCAAAAACAGCTGTACCAGAAAAGGCAGGCACTAAGGGACCTCCAGCTCAGGTCGGTCCACGCAGATTAGAAAGACTTAAGAGCCTCTGGGCTCACACTCCCAGAGTCAGTTGCACTGGAAAAGGCAGGTGCTGTGGGACCTCCAGCACAGGATGGTTGCCAGCGCTTAGAAAGACTTAAGAGCCTTGGGGCCCATAGGATCTAGAGCTTGAGAGTTATTATTTTCCTTTGGTGGTGATGTACTTTCTTGATTTTTCATATTTCTGTTATCTTCCCTTTGGTGTTTTGTCATTCTGGCAGGGGGTATCACACTCCACTTATTTCACCCTGATGTCTGGGGCTTAGAGGCTGAAGGGACTGCCAATTCAAGGCAGCAGGAACTAGCCTGGGCTGGGGGTCCCGCAACGCCTGTCTTGGGGGGGGTGTGGGCCTAGAGACTCTTAAGTGTCTCTAGGCAGCAGGGATCGACATGGGCTGGAGATCCCATTATTATTCTCATCAGCACATGGAACCTTCTACAGGATAGGCCACATTAGGTCACAAAGCAAATCTCAACAAATTCAAAAAAATTGGAATTATTCCATATATTTTTTCAGATCACAATGGATTAAAATTAGAAATCAATAACAAAAAAACTCTGGAAACCATACAAACACATGTAAATTAAAGAACATTCTACTTATTAACATATGGGTCCAAGAAAAAATTAAACAGGAAATCAAAAAATTCCTTGAAACTAATGAAAATAATGACACATCATTCAAAAACCTGGGGGATACAGCAAAAGCAGTACTAAGGGGGAAATTTATCGCATTAAATGCTTACTTCAGAAGAATGGAAAGATGGCAAATAAACAACCTAACACTTCACCTTAAAGACCTAGAAAAACAAGGACAATCGAAACCCAAAGTTAGTACATGGAAAGAAATAATTAAGATCAAAGCAGAATAAAATGAAATAGAAACCCGAAAAACAATACGAAAGATTAATGAAACAAAAAGTTGGTTTATGTGAAAAGATAAATAAAATCGACAAACCTTTAGCACGCTAACTAAGAAAAAAAGAGAGAAGACGCAAATAACAAAAATTAGAAATGAAAAAGGTGATATTACAACTGACAACTGAGAAATACAAGAAATCATTACAGACTACTACAAACAACTATATGCCAACAAATTTGAAAATCTGGAGGAAATCAATAAATTTCTGGACACATACAAACTACCAAAACTAAGGCAACAAGATACAGAAAATCTGAACAGACCAATAACAATAAAAGAGATTGAAGCTGTTATCAGAGGGCTCCCAACAAAGAAAAGTCCAGGACCAGACATGTACACTGCAGAGTTCTACCAAACCTTCAAAGATGAACTGATACCAATTCTCTACAAACTGTTCCAAAAGACTGAAAGAGGCCATTCTCCCAAACTCATTCTATGAGGCAAACATCAACCTGATACCAAAACCAGACAAAAATACATCAAAAATAGAAAACTACAGGCCAATATCCTTGCTGAATAGAGATGCAAAAAGCCTCAACAAAATACTAGCTAAGAGAATACAGCAACACATACACAAAATTATACACGATGATCAAGTGGGATTCATTCCAGGGATACAATTTGGTTCAACATACGTGAATCAATAAATGTGATACACCACATCAATAAAAGCAAAGACAAAAACCATATGATCATCTCTATAGATGCTGAAAAAGCACTTGAAAAAATTCAACAATCTTTCATGATAAAGACTCTCTACAAGTTAGGTATAGATGGAAAGTATCTCAACACAATTAAAGCCATATATGATAAGCCCACTGCTAATATCATTCTGAATGGGGAAAAGCCGATAGAGTTTCCCTTAAGAATAGGAACTAGACAAAGATACCCACTCTCACCACTCCTATTCAACACAGTGTTGGAAGTACTAGCCAGAGCAATCAGAGAAGAGAAGGAAATAAAGGGCATCCAGATTGTAAAAGATGAAGTCAACCTGTCCCTGTTTGCAGATGATATGATCCTATACATTGAACAGCCTAAAGCCTGTACAAAAAAACTCCTAGAGTTGATCAATGATTTATGCAAAGTTGCAGGATACAAAATCAACACACAAAAATCAGTATCATTTCTATACTCCAACGGTGAACATGCAGAAAAAGAAATCAAGAAAGCTAGCCAATTTACAATAGCCACCAAAAGAATATAATACTTAGGAATAAAATTAGCCAAGGATGTGAAAAATCTC
Organism: Galeopterus variegatus; assembly: GCF_000696425.1. Classification (NCBI taxonomy): domain Eukaryota; kingdom Metazoa; phylum Chordata; class Mammalia; order Dermoptera; family Cynocephalidae; genus Galeopterus; species Galeopterus variegatus. Next base: position 16,616 of record NW_007735159.1, on the reverse strand, counting down.
TATGAAGAGAACTACAAACCACTGTTGAGAGAAATTAAAAAGGACACAAGAAGATGGAAAGATATCCCATGCTCTTGGATTGGAATAATTAACATTGTGAAAATGTCCACAGTACCCAAAGTGATCTACAGATTCAATGTAATCCCCATCAAAATTCCAATGACATTTTTCTCTGAAATGGAAAAAACTATCCAGACATTTAACAAAAGACCATGCATAGCCAAAGCAATCCTGAGCAATAGAGATAAAGCTGGGGGCATAACACTACCTGACCTTAAACTACATTACAAACATATAATAATCAAAACAGCATGGTACTGGCATAAAAGCTCACACATGGATCAATGGAATAAAACAGAGAACCCAGAAATCAACCCATACACCTACACCCATCTGATCTTTGACAAAGGCAGCAAGTCCACACACTGGGGAAGAGACTGCCTCTTCAACAAATGGTGATGGGAAAACTGGATATGAATATGTAGGAGAATGAAACTAGACCCATAACTCTCACCATATACCAAAATCAACTCAAAATGGATTAAAGACTTAAATATACATCCTGAAACAATAAAACTCCTTAAAGAAAACATAGGTGAAACACTCCGGGAAGTAGGAGTGGGTACAGACTTCATGAATGGGACCCCAAAAGCACAGGCAACTAAAGGTAAAATAAACAAATGGGATTATATCAAACTAAAAAGCTTCTGCACAGCAAAAGAAACAATCAACGGAGTGAAAAGACAACGAACAGAGTGGGAGAAAATATTTGCAAAATATACATCAGACAAAGGATTAATATCCAGAATATACAAGGAACTCAAACAACTTTACAGCAAAAAAACAAATAATCCAATTAAAAACTGGGCAAAGGAGCTGAATAGTCATTTCTTAAAGGAAGATATACAAATGGCCAACAGACACATGAAAAAATGCCCCATATCACTCAGCATTCAGGATATGCAAATCAAAACCACTTTGAGATACCATCTCACTCCAATTAGGATGGCTAATATCCAAAAGACTGAGAAGGATAAGTGCTGATGAAGTTGTGGAGAAAAAGGAACTCTCATACACTGTTGGTGTGACTGCAAAATGGTGCAGCCTTTATGGAAAACAGTATGGAGGTTCCTCAAACAATTACAGATAGATCTACCATATGACCCAGATATTCCACTGCTGGGAATATAACCAGAGGACTGGAAATCATCATGCCAGAGGGATACCTGTACTCCAATGTTTACTGCAGCACTATTTACAATAGCCAAGAACTGGAACCATCCATCATCAGATGAGTGGATAAGGAAACTGTGGTATATCTACACAATGGAATACTACTCTACTGTAAAGAAGAATGAAATACTACCTTTTGCAACAACATGGATAGACTTAGGGAAATTATATTAAGGAAACAAGTCAGGCACAGAAAGAAAAACCACATGTTCTCACTTATTTGTGGAAGCTAAAGTAAATAAATAAATAAACACACAAACAAACAGGGTGGGGCAGAAGACACAACAATCACAGCAATTCCTTGAACTTTTTAAGACAAGTGAACAGATATGATGTAAAGGGGAGGTGAGAAAGCAAGGGGGGAAGAGGAATGGGTAAAGGGTCATGAAAATCGACTACGATATTGAGAAGTTAAAATTTAAAAAAAATTTTTAAAGTAAAAGATAACTTTAAATGAAAATGGATTAAACCTACCAATCAAAAGATACAGATTAGGAGAATGGATACAAAACATGGTCCAGGGCCGGCCCGGTGACGCACTGGAGAGTGCGCCGCTTGGGAGCGCGGCGGCGCTCCCGCTGAGGGTTCGGATCCCATGTGGAGACCGGTTCCCGCTCACTGGCTGAGCGCGGTGCGGGCGCAACACCGAGGGTTGCGATCCCATTGCCGGTCCTCAGTGCGGGCGCGACACCGAGCGTTGCAATCCCATTACAGGTCAGTAAAAAAGACAAAAAGAAAAAAAAAACAAAAAACAAAAAACATGGTCCAACTATATGCTGTGTACAAGAGATTTACTTTAGATAAAAAGACATGAATGTATTAAAAGAATGGAAAAACATATCCCATGTATATAGTAACTAAAATAGAGCAAATACAATTATTAGGCAAAACAGACCTTAAATCAAATATATCAATGATGGATACTGGTCTGTAGTTTTGTAAGTGATGTCTTTGGCTTTAGTAATTGAATAACCTTAGCCTAATAAAATGAGACAAAAAGTGTTTCTTTCTCCTCCATTTTCTGAAATATAGCAAGATGATGCAATAATTATAAACATTTACATACCTAGTAACATGTGATCAAAATTAATGAAATAAAAACTGACATAATTGAAGGGAGAAAAAGATGGTTCTACAATACTAGCTGGATACTTCAATGCCCAATCTCACTAAGAGACAGAACAATCAGAGAGAAGGTATGGAGATAGAAAACTTAACATAATATACCAAGTAGACTTAACACACACATACGGAATACTCTAACCAACACCACCATAAACATTCTTCTCAAGTGCATATGGACCACTTTCTAAGACAGACCATATGCTGGGCCACAAATTAAGTCTCAACTGATTTAAAAAGATGAATGTCCTATAAAATATTTACTCCAACAATAACAAAATGGAGTTAGAAGTCAATAACAGGAGTAAAACTGGAAAACTCACAAATTTTTGCAAATCAAACAACACACTCTTAAATGACCAATAGATCAAAAAAAATCACAAGAGAAATTAGAAAATACATAGAGATGAAAGAAAATAAAAACAACATATCAAAACTGATTAGAGGCAGCAAAAACAAAGATCTCAAAGATCTCAAATCAACAACCTAACTTTATAACTTCACGAAGTAGGGAGAAAAAAAGAAAACTAAATTCAAAGCCAGTAGAAGGAAGAAAATAATAAAGATTACAGCAGAGATAAATCAAATAAAGAACAGAAATATAATTAGAAAAAAAAAGAAAATCAATGAAATCAAAATTTGGTTCTTTGAATAGATCAACAAAATTTACAACCATTTAGCTAGGACTAAAAGATTCAAATTACTAAAATCAGAAATGAAAGTGGGGGCCTGGCCCGGTGGCGCACTGCTACTGTGCGCCGCTTGGGAGCGCAGCGGCGCTCCCGCCGAGGGTTCGGATCCCACATACAGACCGGTTCCCGCTCACTGGCTGAGCGAGGTGCGCGCGCAGCACCGAGGGTTGCGATCCTGTTGCCGGTCCCGGTCCAGTACGGGCGCGACACTGAGGGTTGCGATCCGTTGCCGGACACGAAAAAAGACAAAAAAAGGAAAAAAAGGAAAAAAAGGAAAAAAAAAAAAAGAAATGAAAGTGAAGATATTACTACCAATTCTACCAAAAAAAAAAAAAGGGTTATATGAGTATAGTATGAGCAATGTTACACCAAAAAACTTGGATATCCTAGTTGAAATAAACAAATTCTTAGAAACAGAAAACTTACCAAGATTAAATCCCAGAGAAATAGAATATCCAAGGAGACAACTAGTTGAAAGATTGAATCAGTAATCAAAAATCTCCCAATAAAGAAAAAACCTGGACATGATAACATCACTAGTAAATTCTCTCAAACACTTATACTTTTCAAAATTTCCCAATAAATTGAAGAGGGAATACTTCCTAACTCATTCTATAAGACATTCCCCTACAATAAAGCCAGATAAAGACACTACAAGAAAAGAAAACTACATACCAATATTCCTTATGAACACTGATCCAGACCAATATTCCTTATAAACATTGATCCAAAAATCCTCAACAAAATACTAGCAAACAAATTCATCAGCTTAAAAGAAGCATTATACACCATGACCAAAGTAGGATTTATTTCTGAAATGCAATGATAGTTCAACATACAAAAATCAATCTAATGTATCACACTAACAGAATGAAGGACAAACACCACACGATATCTGATGCAGAAAAAGCATTCGACAAAATTCAACACCTTCATGATTAAAACACTCAACAAACTAGAACAGAATGAAAGCACCTCAACATAATAAAAAGCCATACTAGTATATGAAAAATCTATGGCAAATATCATACTCAATGGTGAGACTTAAAAGCTTTTCCTCTAAGATCAGGAACAAGGCAGGAATGCCTGACTTCACCACTTTTATTCAACATAGTACTAGAAATTCTAGGCAGAGCAATTAGGCAAACAAACAAATAAATAAAGGCATCCAATTTGGAAACGAAGAAATAAAATTATCTTTGTTCACAGATGATATGATCTTGTAAGTAAAAAAAACCTAAAAATTCCACACACAAAAAAACTGTTAGAATGAAATCAGCTAAGTATCAGGATACAACAAAGTCAACACCCCAAAAGTCAGTTACATTTCTATACAATAAAAATAAACAATCTAAAAAGAAAATTAAGGGGCCGCCCGGTGGCGCACTGGATAGTGCGCCGCTTGGGAAGCGCGGCAGCGCTCCCGTCCGAGGGTTCGGATCCCACGTACAGACCGGCTCCCGCTCACTGGCTGAGCGAGGCGCGGGAGCAACGCCGAGGCTTGCGATCCCGTTGCCGGTCCCCGGTCCGGTACGGGGGCAACACTGAGGGTTGCGATCCGTTGCCGGACACGGAAAAAAGACAAAAAAAAAAAAAAAGAAAAAGAAAATTAAGAAAACAATTCCATCTACAACAGCATCAAAAAGAATAAAATACTTAAGAATTAACTTAACCAAGAAGGTATAAGAACAATACAATGAAAACTATAAAACACTGATGAAAGACATTAAAGACAACACAAATAAATGGAAACATGTTCCATCCCATGTTCATAGATTGGAATACTTAATATTGTGAAGACGTCCATACTACCCAAAGTAATCTACAGATACAGTGCAATTCCTATCAAAATCCCAAAGACATTTTTTGTAGAAATAGAAAAAAACATTCTGAAATTCATATCTCAAGGGACCCTGAGTAACTAAAATAATCTTGAAAAATAACAGCAAAGGTGAAAGAGTCACATTTTCTAATTTCAAGGCTTACCATAAAGCCACAGTCAGTAATCAAAATAGCGTGGTACTGCCATAAAAACAGACATATGTACCAAAGGAATGGGGAGCCTAGAAATAAACCCTCATATATACAGCCAAATGATTTTCAACAACGGCACCAAGACCATTCAATGGGAGAAAAGATGGTCTTCTCAACAAATGGTGCTAGGAAAACTGGATATACACATGCAAAAGAATGACACTGAACCCTTACCTGATACCATATACAAGAATGAACTCAAATGGAACAAAGACCTAAATATAAAACCTAAAGTTATAAAAACTCTTAGAAAAAAACACAGGTTTACAGCTTCAGGAAACTGAATTTGATGATTTCTTAAATATGACACCAAAGGCACAGGCATAAAAAAGAAAAAATGGACAGATTGGACTTCATGAAAAACTGAAAATTTTGTGCATCAAAAACCACTGTACATCAACATAGTAAAAAGGCAACCCAAAAGATGGGATAAAATATTTGATAATTATATATATCATAAGGGATTAATATCCAGAATACATATAGAACTCCTAATATTCAACAAAATATAGGCAAAAAATAGGCAAAAGATTTGAATAGACATTTCTCCAAAGAAGATGTACAAACGGCCAATAAGCACATAAAATGATGCTCAACATCATTAATCATGAGCAAAATACAAGTCAAAACTACAACTATATCATCATTAAGATAGTAACTATCAAAAAAAAATTTTTTTAAACCAGAAAATAAGAAGTATTGGGAGGATATGGACAATTTGGAAATCTTTTACACTGTTGGTGGGAATATAAAAAGGGACAGTTGCTGTGGAAAATGGCATGGCCACTCCTTAAAAATTAATAATAGAATTACCGTATGATCCAGCAACTCCACTTCTGGGTATATACCCAAAAGAATTGAAAGCACTGTCTCAAAAAGATACTTGTATACCCATATTCATAACAGCATTATTCATAATAACTAAAACACAGAAGAAACCCAATTCAATTATCTATTGACAGATAAATAGATAACCAAAATATTATTCAATGGAATATTATTCAGCCTCAGAAAGACAGGAAATTCTGTCATATATTATAACATGGTTAAATCTTGAAGGCCACTATGCTAAGTGAAGTAAGCTGGTAACAAAAAGACAAATACTGTATAATTCCACTTATGTGAGATACTTAAGAATAGTCAAAATCATGGAGACAGAAAGTAAAATTATAGTAGCCAGAAGTTGAGGAAAGGGAGAAATGGAGAGACATTGTTTACTGAACACAGGTATCAGTTTTACAGAGTGAACTGAGTTCTGGACGGTGGTGATGAATAACATTATGAATGTATTTAATATCACTGAATTGTACATTTAAAAATAATTAAGATGCTAAATTTTATGTTATGTGAACTATACCATAATAAAAAAATTGGGAAAAAAATTTAATGGCTGTATTATTTAAATAAATTAAATTTACCTACCCATAAAAAATTGTAGTGCAACATTGTCTACAAGAATGCTGTCCAAGGGAATTATGCAAAGTTTCCCAAAGTTTGCAGCCAGTTTCACAGTATTTATTTCCTACAGAAAAAAGGGAATACGAGTTAATATTTTATGTTTACATAAAAATCAGGTTAAAGATCTTTACATAAATATATGAAAAAAACCCAACATTAAGTTAAAATGAAGAAAGAACAAAGTTTTTTTTTATTCTTGTGCATGCTGTTACCCAACGAAATACTCTTGTTCCATGAATCTAAATTCCTAGTTATTTTAAGAGCTGCTTAGCAAATATACATTAAAAATATAAGCATTAACTTCTTCCCATATAAAATAAATCTAAATCACTGTATTTTCAAGTATTCTCAATTTCTATATATTACAAATGAAAATAAACATTTCAGGAGCTAAAAGGAGAAAGAGATGCTTGAAATGATTAATATGTCCAAGAATAAACAAATTTCAACATTTTTAAGTATTAGAGTCTATTTATTGGAAAGACAGAAAAGATCCCCCAAAAGAAGTTTTGCTTCTAATGGGGTAAAAACTCTACAGTTGTTAGAGAAAATGTATTTATTTTCAGACTATCTAAACAGTGAATTTATATATACTTTCCAAAGACATAGAGTAAAGTAACTACATGTAAAAAAAAAAGGAAAACATGGGTCTAAAATTTAAAGCACATCTGTGTGTCAGGCATTGTGTTAGTTACATTACACACATTACTTCATTCAATCTGCACAGCATCTGAATGAATATCTATCACCAATCCCATAAGGAAAATAAAAATTAGAAAGATGCCTATGATCACAAAGCTGGTAAGGTATGAATCTGTGTTTTCAAATTCTGCTGCTCTTTCTACTAAAACCAATGACATTTCTGCGAACTATTTTCACTAGTTTCTCTATATTCTCAAATCCATATCTCACAACTCTCTAAAAAAGATAGGCAGGTTTACTGTCAATGAGATAAGCTGCCTTATTCAAGTGCAAATACTTAAGCACAAGTTGGGTACATAAAGAAGAGCGAGAACTTTAATAAAGAAAAAACAAAACAACAAAAAACAAATCTATCTCTGTAATTCGTATTTCCCTTCATGGAAGTACTGGATAACAACAAATAACTGACTTTAAATGTCTGGCATCCAGCAACCTAGTGCCAGCATGATTTCTACTACCTTAGCCTCCCTTCTTCAAATTTTATCACTTCTTTCTCCTGCCCAGCAGCAGCTCCACAGATATGGTATAAGGAAGAGGATTAACTATAACTTTATTTGTAATATAAAAGGACAAAGGGTCTTCTAAGATTTAAAGATAAGTAATGTAATTATGAAACTGCAAATCTGAGGATTCTGAGGTTACTTTCAAAAGGAAAACACTGTATGACACAAGCTAATAAAAAGGAAAAGCTTGATATTCAAACGCAAACTGAAAGGGTTCCAAAAAAAAAAAAAATCTAAATTTTAAAAGGATTCAAAGTCAAAAAGTGTCTCTGGGCAAATAGATTTTAAATAATGATGCTGAAAGATCACTAATTATAAGATCTAAATAAGGTGACCAGTTAAAGAAAAGCACAAGTGAAACCATATTATTCTTCTATTCCAATTTGCATGGGCATATAGGCTAGTTTTAAAATACACTTAACCAAAACATACACATACCGATACACACACACACACACACACACACACACACACACACACACACACACACACACACACACACACACACACACACACACACACACACACACACACACACACACACACACACGACAAATGTGAGCCTCAACTAATGTTCTGGTAAGTCATAATTCATATAGCAAATTAAACTCGAGATTTTTTTTTAATTCTTCTATTTCTTAAAGAATTTAAATACATTGCAAAATTACAAGACGAGAGTCACAAATAAATTTTCAAAATAGAAAACCAGAGTAAAAAAGTTGACTATACTAAAAACTAAAGGCCCCAAGTCTCTGCTTCTCTTCATAGTAAAGCCCCTCTAAAAGAGCTATCTATCACCGCTGTTTTTAATTCATCTCTTTCTAATCTTTCCTGGTCAGACTCTAATCAGGATTTTTCTCCACTACACCAAAAACACTCTCATGAGGTCACCAATACTTCCCGTGGTGGCAAACCAATGGTCAATTCTGTCTTCATCTTACTCAGTGTTATCCTTTGACATACCTGACCTTTCCCTTCTTTAAACACTTTCTACACTTGGCTTCTAGGATATCACACCACCAGGTTTTTCTTCAATCTCACTCTTTCTTTGGCTGGATCCTCCACACTGTCTTAAAACTCTATTCACTGAAGTGCCTTTGAACTAAGTCATTGGTATCACCTTACTTACACTCACTCATTTAGATAACCTCATTCAATCTCTTAACATTAAACATCTGATAATCTGAGGATTAGCAGTTTATCTTCATCACTAAACTTTCCCTTGAACTTGAAATTACCAATTAGTATGTTTACTTGAATGTCAAACAGGGATCTCACAATAAAATATCCAAAACCTGGTTTTCCCTTCCAAAGCTCCTCTGCCCTCAGTTTTACCTATTCCAGTAAACAGCATCATTATTCACACAGTTTATCAGGCAAAAAACACTTGGAATCACCTGTGAGTACTTTTTTCTTTCTCATGCCACGTTTAGTACATTAGGAAATCCAGTCAGTCACTTCACAATCTCCACAGACATCTCCTACCTAGTCTAAAAGCAGTCTTATAAATGGTCTCTCAGTTTCCATTCTTGCCCCCACCATTCCACCACAAATAGGCTTTGTGTCTATTCTTCACAAAGAGTCAAAAATAATCATTTTTAACTCATAAGTCAGGACATGCCAATTGCCAGGTCAAATCTCCAATTGAAATCCATCACAGTTAGAATAAAATAAAAATCTTACTATATACCCAGTGAGACCATATATGATCTAATCCTCAGGTTCATCTATAATTCTGTTCCCAGCACAATCCCATGTTCATTCCATACTAGCCACTGATCTCCTCTAACCCACCAAGGACATTCCTATCTCAGGGCTTTTGCACTTGCTCTCTCTTCTTCCTGAAAGATTCTTCAAAAATCAACAAAAATCACAGGACTAACTCCCTCATGTTATTCAGATCTCCCTACGCTCAATATCATCAAATCTCTCAGCACCTATCTAAAACACTCCTAGATATTCTCTGTACCCTACTTTGTTCTACTTATCATTTTTGCACCAAATAGAGACACCTGATATTATATATCAAATTGCTTACTGGTTTATTTTCTGACTCTACAACTAAATGTAAGCTCCATGATGAGAGTTTGTCTGTTTGATCTATCTAAGATGGTGTCCAATTCACAAAATTCAATAAATGTTGAATTTTGAATAAATAATAAATGAGAAAATGAATAAATAAATCAAGGAATGAAATAAAATCTTTATTTATGTTAGAATTTTTCAGGCGGTGTTTTATTTAATCCTTGACTTGCTTTAATAATATTTATACTACATTGTATAAGAAAACACTTTTCTGAAAGTCCTGTTGTAAAGTCCTTCACTGGTTAATATTCTATTCTTTGTCATTTACTAGGCATTTTAATAATTATAAAATATTTACAGCTAAATGTTAACTCAAAAGTACTTCACTTACTTTGCCTGACTGCAACCGTTGTATTCTTGAGTCACATACTTTCTTTACAAATAATAAGCTATTTATTTGATTTTTGATAGTGTTGATATCTAAAAACAAACAAATTGATTATGAGCTAGAAAGTGAAAATGCTATTTGTGAAATACTTTAAACATGAACTTACTAAATTTTAACAAAATGACTAATTAATAGAGCAATTATACAGAAACCATCGGAAATAGCAGAGTGAAATTATTCACTTAAAATTGAACCATGCCAATTATCTTTACTTTTGGGACAATTACAATAATCACAGCCTCACATTCAAAAAATAATGCTTTTACTCTAGGCATACATTAACATAACACGAAAGGTAAAAACACCTAATAGCATAAAGTGACATTTAGGTAAATTAATCAATGTTTTGTTTGAAGATATAATAATCCTTAAAGAAAATATTTTTTTAATTAAATGAATTACTTACCATCACCAGCTGTATCTAGAGATCTAAGATACTGTAATTCTTCTGCTGCCTTATCTCTTACTGCTTCTAGCTCTCCAATATTGTCACTTAATTTAATAATGTTCATAAAGGCCTCATAGTTGCAATTAGAATCTCGGATCTGAAAATAAAGTTAAAAAAAAAAACCCAAAAACAAACAGGTGAAAGGGGGACTCATTTATTAAAGGGAAAACTGAATTTTGAGTGCTTTCTACATGTCAGGCAAATCTGCTACATATTCAGTGCTTTAAAAAGAAAACCCCTTTACTCATGGCACTTACATTCTAACAGGTCACAGACTGTAAACAAAATCAAATAAGTCAAACATATACCATGCTAGAAAGTACTGGAACATGCTCAGAATGTTTGATGATAGTAAAGAAGCCATGATGGCAGGAGCTAAACCACAGACGGGCCGAGGAGCTGAAGATGAAGTCAGCAGTAATAGAGGCAAACCTTATAGTACAGCAAGACCTTTGGCTTTTACTCTGAAGGAAATCAGCAATCAGTGGAAGGTTGAAACAGAAGAGTAACATTTTCTGACCTGAAAACAGAATCACTGTGCTGCTATATAAAAACAGAATAGAGCAGAAGAAAGACCAGTTAATAACACAGGTGAAAAATAACATAGTGCCTGAGAACAGGGTGGTGGCAGTGGGGGTAATGGTTAGAAAATCTTTGTAAAGTGCTTTATGCAAATTATTTTGTAAAGACAGTGCCAAAAGAATTTGCTGACAAATCAGATATGGGTATGAAATGAAGAAAAGAACCAAGCACTACACCAAGATATTTGGCCCAAACAACTGGAACAACAGAGTTACCATTAAACAAAATGGAGAAAACATAAAAAATGTTTGGATGTGTGATGTCTCATTACACATCCAAATAGAGACATTAACAATGCTTTGGATAAGAAGGACGAGATTTCAGAAAGGAGGACTAGATAGGAATAACCATGTCAAGGTCACTGATCAATAGATGACACTTAAAATGATGAAACTGGATGGGAATCACCAAGAGAATGAGTAGAGATTAAAAAGAGAAGAGACCCAAAAGCAGAGACCTAGCACACTTAAACAGCAAAGGAAAAAAAAAAAAGGCTAAGAAAGGCCAAAAAGATAGGAAGAAAAAAAAAATCAAGAAAGAGTGGTGTCCTAACAAGCCTAGTAAAGAAGTACTTTAATAAGGAAAAGGAAAAACTGTGTCACATGTCTCACTTAGGTCAAGAAAAATGGGGAATCGAAGAACTGACCATTAAACTTAACATGGGGATCATCCTCCCCGACCTAGAGAGGTTTATTGTAGAGGATCAAGAAAAAAAGAGAAGAGAAAATGTAGATGACCAATATGTATAATTCTTTTATAAAGTTTTGCTATAAAAAGAAAAGAAATAAGAGTGCCGTTAACACTGGAAAGTAGACTCAAAGGTTTGTTTTTTGTCTTTTTAAGATGTGAAAGATAACAGCACATGTGTAATGCTAAAGGGAATGATCTTTCAGAGAGTGAAAATTTGATGATGTAGGAAATAAAGTGTGAACTGCCAAGGCAATAAACTGCAAATATAGTGCACAAGACGAAAGTTGTCTTAGCTAGATGCATGAATATTTCATCCACAGTAGCAGAAGATAATGTAGAATATACAACAGTACGTCAAAAAGTTTGTGGAAAAACAGAATTAAAAGATAATATGAATCTTTCCAATAAAATTTTTGAAGTATCCTCATATTTACACAGATGCAAGTAACAAATATATGTGATGACAGGACATTATAAAAATTCTCTTTGGATTACCTCAATTTTTCCAGTAAGGTAGTAAAGCAAGGTCATGAGCCAAAAGTAAGGATGTGGAAATATGTATTAGATGAAATTGGTAGACGTATACAAGATCTGATCAGGAGAGTGGGACAGAAAATAGAACAAGAAAAACATAATGATTGCAAGGCAAGAGTAAGGGTACACTGGAAATTGGTTGCTTATGACTTTAAAAGTGAGATCTGTGTAAGTTTATCCTTTTCTACAGCCACATTCAGCTGCTTAAGAACGGAAACAAGTAAGCAGTTATGTTGGATTTAACCAAGGCTATGGTATCACTTAGCAAATGACAAAGTGAGAGAGAGATAAGGGAGTAGAGGATGTTGTGAAGAGACTAATCACTATGATTGCCAATAAAATTTAAACTAAGCTAAGCAGGAAGGGAGAGCTCTGAAAAAGTAGTAGACTTGGAATATTGTCCATTCTCAACAGAAAGTCAAAGAACTGGGGATCGTAAAAGTCCATAGCTATGAAGAAAGATGTATTACATGTGGGGGATCAACGATATAGAGGAAGTTGTTTTCTCATTTGAAACAGAGGGAAGACAATGAAACATTTTTTAATGTACTAAAAGAAAAACTTGTCAACTCATAACTCTATAACCAATGAAAATATCCTTCAAACTTTGCAGTAAAATTAACATACTCTCAAATAATTAAAAGTTCAGAGAATCTGGCACCAGCAAACTGGTAATACCAGAAGTTCTTTAGAACAAAGGAAAATTACAACAAATCGAAATTTGAACCCACAAGACAAAAATAAAGAACATTGAAAATGGTTTTATACACACACACACACACTGCTGCACTGTGGGATAAATTATGTATGCATTTATTTGGAAAATATATGAAAAAAGTACAAAGGACGGGGGTTGATTAAAATGATCCTTTTGTGAGGTTCTTCCCATTCTATGTGAGGTGGTAAATTGCTGCCTCTAGACATATGATGATAACTTAAAGAGGTACACTGTAATCCCTAGAACATCCACTAAAATAATAACAATAATAAAGAACAGCTGAAAAACTATAATTGAGTAGTTAAAATGGGATACTAAAAACTATTCAAATATATCAAAAGAAAGCAAGTAGAGACAGAAGTACAACACACAAAATAAAAATTTTTAAAGTAAACGAGAAGCTAAATAGTAGATACGATCATAATAGTAACTATATTAAATGTAAATGGATGAAATACTCCCATTAAAAGACAATTATAAGGCTGGATGAAAACCAAGACCCAATTATATGCTCTTTACGAAGGAAACTTAGGGAGAGGAATGGACAAAATAACAAGCACAGTGAGATTTTAACCATCAAAAACTGTTAGAAGTAATAGGTGAACTCATAAAGGCTGCAAATACAGAAGATCAACAAATATATTTATGCAATCTCTATATATTAGCAGCAAAAACAGCAAAATAAAAATTTTAATCGCATTTACAATAGCATCAAAAAATATAAAATACTTAGGTAATTTTTTCTAAAGACGTGCAAGACCTATGTAATAGAAACCAAAACATAATGCTGAGAAAAACTACAGGAGGCTTCAATAAATGGACAGAGATGCCAGGTTGCTAGATCAGAAGATAAAATGTTGTTAGAATGTCAATTCTTCCTAAATTAACTTACAGAGTAAATGCAATTACAATCAAAATTCCAACAGATTTTCAGCAGAAATTAAAAAGTTGATAAAATTTACGTGAAAAAGCTAAAGACTTGAATAGTCAAAAAAAAATCCTCAATAAAAAGAACAAATGTGAAAGATTCATACATAATCGAGAAAGTCTGGTATTTGCATAAGGGCACACAAAGAGATAAAAGGAAAAGGACAGAATCCAAAATTAGACCCAAACATATTATGGTAAGCTGATTTTTCACTAAGATGCTAAGGAAATTGTTTCTATGAAAAAAGGTAAGTCTTTTCAATAAATAATGCTAGAATATTTAGATACTTGTATAAGATAAAAATGAACCTAAACTCCTAGCATATTCTACACACGAAAATTAATCTGAGATGAATAACAGAACAAAATGTAAAAGTACAAAATTATAAAACTTCTAAAACTAAGCATAGAATAACATTGCAATCACTAGGTAAACAAAAATTTCTCAGAGAAGGCACAAAAAAGCACTATAAAAGAAAAATTTGGAAATCAGACTTCATCAAAATTTTAAAGTTCTCATCAAAAGACACCACTAAAAGAGCAAAAAACAAGCTACAGTCTGCAACACACATATCTGACAAAGATCTTCTTTGTAGAATATATATATATATAAAGAAACAGTGGGGGGATAAATGGGCGCTGACAAAAAGATATAAAACAGGCCAATAATCACATGAAAAGATGCTCAATATCATTAGTAATCAAGGAAATGCAAGCTAATCACAATGAAAATACCACTGAACATTCATTAGATAAGTTAAAATTTAAAAGACTGACAATACCAAATATTGATCAGAATGTGGAGACCAGAACTCTCAAACATAGCTAGTGAAAGTGCAAAATTAAAACAACTTTGAAGGAGCAAGATGGCGACGGGTCTGGAGCAGGCGTGCCAGAGGACAGAGATAGCCTGAGAAGTGTGCGCTGTGCTGCCAGAGTACTATTTGCATTTCCAAGAGCAACAAAAAACAAATAAATCACTGATCAACTAATCTACAACGAAAAAAAGCAACTACAGTCTCGAGGTTTTAGGGCCGATGCAAAAGAAG
>NW_007735159.1:0-1083 GCF_000696425.1 Galeopterus variegatus | reverse complement strand
CCGCAACCGCGCTGGGAGACCGAGCAGCCCAAGGCAACAAGGGCCAGGAAAGACGGCAGTGGTGACGCAGAGATGGAGAGGAAGGCGCGGGACCAGCCCAGCTCTGGGAGCTTTGTGAGTGACCCCCAGCCCAGCCCCGCTTGGGCCAGGGGCAAAGGCCCGCCCAGCCCCCGCTTACCACACCAGGCTAGGCGCCTTCATCAGTGCTGCCTCCATTTTCTCCGGTGGGGGCGGAGCCGGACAGCTCAGATCAGGCAAGCCAGCCATCTTTGCTTAGCGCGGCTCCTCACTGAGCCGTGCCACTTGTGTGCCTCAGCGCGGGGCCCCCGGGGGCCTGTGAACCAGCCACCAATCCCACTCCACCCACGGATCTCTGGTGGGGCTGGTGGCGTGGGGAGCCCCCGGCCAGCGTCGGGAGGGCAGGGAAGAGGATCCCGGCCAGACTGTCACTCCAACACACCTGGGGCTTCAGCCCCAGGTAAACTCCCTGCTTCCGGGAGGCAGATACCATCTCTGTGGCCTTCAGTTCGGAAAAACCCCAGACTGATTTCTGGTTGGGAGAGGGGTGACCGGGGTACCCCCGAGCCCATTTGATCCTGCTGGAGAGCTGACGGCCTGAGGGCGCCGAGCCGGCTCATGCGGGGGGATTCAAAGAGGAACTGTGTGCTGTGAGATCCTCCCCCGGGGGGGCTCGTGCCCTGGTGTGGGAGATAACTCAACCACACAGAGGGCCACAATACTGGGGGGAAGGTGCCAGGCCCAGAGAGGACCTTGACCAGGGCCGCAGGAACGCCCACAGTGTCCGTGGGGGAGGCCTGAGACCCCTTCGGGGCCGGGCGGGGCTGAGAGACGAGGATTGCAGAAGACACGCCCCAGCCCTGTACTGAGTGCACAGAGGTGGGAGGGGTCTGGCAAAGGAGGAGGAGTCTCGGAAAAAAAGACGCACCCTCCGGGAGGCCCCAACATGTGCACACAGAGGGGAAACGCCTGGATAGTGAGGCAGAGATTTACAGATCTCACACACCCTGTCGGGCCGGCAGGACAGGATCCAGCTGCCAGGGCCAGAACACAAGGAACAGGGAG
>NW_007735158.1:80672-81836 GCF_000696425.1 Galeopterus variegatus | reverse complement strand
ACAGGTATACCTTCGACTTGATGATTTCCATTCCTTTGGGTATATTCCCAGTAGTGGGATAGCTGGATCGTATGGTAGATCTATCTTCAGCTGTTTGAGGAACCTCCAAACCATTTTCCATAGGGGTTGCACCATTTTGCATTCCCGGCCCTCACTTTTATGCTGAACATTTTTAAGTACTACTCGTACTGTAGGATACAGAAGGAAGACAGTCACGTAGTTATGTTTCATGTGTGACCTCATAAAAAAGATGACAAGTATCTTTCTATAGCCTTTAGTAGCAAAATGACAAAACCATGCATATGTAAGACCTACAGCATTCTTAGCAGTGTTTTATAAAGTAGTAGAAAATGCCTAAAATGGAACAACTGGAAGCATATGGGTTTTTTGGTGTGTTTTTTTTTTTTGACTGGCTGGTATGGGGATCCAAACCTGTGGTGTTATAATGCTGCACTCTAAACAACTGAGCTAACTGGCCAGCCCTAGTTGAGATTTGTGTGTGTGTGTGTGTGTGTGTGTGTGTGTGTGTGTGTGTGTGTGTGTGGCTGGCTAGTATAGGGATCCTAACCTGTGACCTTGGTGTTATAAGGCTGTGCTCTAACCAACTGAGAAAGCATTTGGAATTCTGACATTCCAAGACTGTCCTCATTTTCTACGTTAGGAAGCAGCAAAGCACAGTGGTTAAGAACACAGATTTTAGAGTCAAATATACTTGGGTTCTAATCTGAGCTTTGCCTTTTGGGAGCCATGTGGTCTTGGAAAAGTTACTTAACATCCCTGAGCCTCAGTTTCCTCGTCTGTAAAATGGGAATGATAATAATAATACAACTCTTGCAGGATTATTATAGGGGTTAAATAAAACAATCCATGTGTAATTCAATGTGTAATGACTTTTATGAATTGTACTCATAAAAAGAGACTCCCATCCCCTTCCCTTCACAGTGACTCTGCATTGTTATTGGGAACAACCAAAGGGGTGCTTAACTAGTGCCCATCGTGACACCCCCGCCTCCGGCCCACATCTCCAGACTTGGATCCCCTTTGTCCACAGCTGCTGTCTGTGTTCTCATGGTGGTGTCCCTTGATTCCCAACTCACAAGACATGGTCTCAGGGTGCTCCCAATGCTTCCAGGTCTCAGAGTCCAAGAACAGTTCTAGGGCAAA
>NW_007735158.1:78024-79903 GCF_000696425.1 Galeopterus variegatus | reverse complement strand
TTTTTATTGTGGTAAAATATATATTACAAAATTTATCATTTTAACCATTAAGTGTACAGTCTAGTGGGATAGAGTATGTTCTTACTGTTGAACAAACCATCATCACTATCCAACTCCAGAACTTTTTCTTCATCCCAAAGAGAAACTCTGTACCCCTTAAACAGTAACTCCTCTTTTCACCCTCCCTATAGCCTCTGGTAATGACCATTCTACTTTAGTCTCTATGAATTTGACAATTCTGGGTACCTCACTCATATAAGTGGAATCAAACAATATTTGCTCTGTTGTGACTGGCTTACTTCACTTAGCACAATGTCTTCAAGATTCATCCTCATTGCAGCATGTATCAGAATTTCCTTCCTTCTTAAGGTTGAATAATACTCCATTGTATGAATATACCACATTTTCTTTATCCATTCACCCATTAATTGACATTTAGGTTGACCCCATCTTTTGGTTATTGTGAATAATGCTATGAACATGGACGTAGGGCAAGCTGAAAGGTACATTTCTGACTAATGAAGCATTTTTCAGTTATCCCAAAGTACTTTGCAAATAACTTTTGTATGAGGAAATTTTTAAAAATTTAAGTAAATTTCCCAATATAATGTGGAGTTATTATAATCAAGGAAAAATAAATGCATTATAAATCTAAGACAAATATAAGAAATTATTGGATGATAATGTGTTAGAAAAATACAAGAAATGGCATTTTTTGTATCATAAATGGATAGAAGAATGCAAACCTGTTGTTAGGTCTATGCACCAAACAGTTCAATGTCTGCCTTTGGCTGACTGGTTTAACAAATTTGCATTCAAAATTTGGTCAAAGGATGGGCATAAAGAGTAAATTTGATCAAATTATAGTGTTTCCTTAATGAAAGTATCTTGTCTTGTCCTTTCTATATAAATTCCATTTCTCTGCTGCAGCTTTTGACCTTCTGGTATAAACTGAACTGAGTTTGGAAATACATTTAGAACAAACCCACTAAACCAGTAGTTTTCAACTGGAGAACTGTGTGAAACATTTGGCAATGTCTGCAGACAATTTCACTTATCCCAAGTAGGGGAGTGCTACTGGCAACTAGTCAGTGGAGGCTGGGATGCTGCTAAACATCACGCAACGCACAGGACAGTCTCCACAAGAAAGAATTATTCAGCCCAAAATGTCAATAGTGCCACTGATGAGAAATCCTGAACTAAATGAACAGAGTATATCAAACAAGTACAATCAACCTAGGAAGAATTGGTATTTGAAAGCAGTTGATCACAAAGAGGCTATATTCCCAGTTCTCATTAAGGTGCCCATAAATACTGAATGCTGATAATAGGGCTTCAATATTTTCTTCCCTACCTCCCTCTCTTCCTTCTTTCTTTCCTTTCTTCCTCCCTCCCTCTCTCATCTCCCTTCATTCCTCCATTCTTCCTTCCTTATTTCTTTTTTCCTTCCTGTAGTGGACTGAATCATGTCCTCCCAAAACTCACTGAAGCTTGAATTGTGTCCCCCAAGTTTATGTATCAGAATCTTAGCCCCCACTGTGACTGTTAAAAGGGTGGGAAACCCTATTATGGTAATTGAAAGGTGGAGACTTGAAGAGGTGATTGGATTGCTGGACCATGCAGTAATGGATGGATTAAAACTGGTGGTCAGGGGCGTGGTTCTGAGGGCTTTAAAAGAAGAGGAGAGTCTGTCTCTCTCTCTCTCTCTCTACTTTCTCTTGCCTTCCACCATCTTGAGACCCCTGGGTCACTGTAACCATCACCAGAGGGACTTTGGTCTTCCCAGCCTTAGAAACTGTAAGCAATAAATTTCGTTTTTCGGGCCGGCCCGGTGGTGCACTGCTACAGTGCGCCGCTTGGGAGTGTGGTGGCGCTCCCG